>NC_073379.1:91498891-91661391 GCF_028641065.1 Leucoraja erinaceus | reverse complement strand
TGAGGGAGCATAGGTCAAAGGTGATGGGCAAAAGATTTAATAGGAGCCTGAGGGGTAACATCTTCACTTTGAGAGTGGTGGGTATTTGAAATGAGTTGCCAGAGGAGATAGTGGAGATGGACACTATAATTGCATTTGAAAGGCATTTGGGAAGGTACATGAATAGGATAGGTTTAGCGGTATATAGGCCTCAAACAGGCAGATTCGACTAATGTAGATGTGGCAAATTGGGCTGAAGGGCCGGTTTCCATGCTGTATGTATGACTCCATGATGCTAAATATCAGGATAGGTGATCCCTGATGACCAGTCAATAGAAAAGAGCAGAATTGAACAAGATTTCTGTCCAATCTTGACATGTGCATAATCTTCGATGCTGTTAACTGCTGCTTGATCTACATTATACGTGTTTGATCTCAGCTTTAATACAATAATGTCACTGAAAGCAGATCAGTAGGCATACAATGCCTTTTATCCACTTTGCCCATTTTTATCCACTTTGCCCATTCCATTTGCTGCCTGCTTCTATCAGTTGCTGGCTGGATTGCTTTGGTATACATGAGCTCAGATGAAAGCAAAGTAAAAGTTCCAGCTATGCAAAAAGACAAACACAGCCTCGTTTGTTGGTTGTTTGTAATTTAGACTCTGAATAATGACCGAGCTATTAGGCAACCCCTCATGAAATGGAGATGCAGGAGGTTTCCTTTGATGTACCTAAGGGAGATTTTACCAGGTCCATTAATAGAAATCCTGGGGTTAGAACAGCTGCATGCATAAAGCCTGACGTACAATTACACTTTGTCTTCTCATCTCTGCTGAAACTGCTCTTCTTCCAAATTTGGACACACCACAAGGATTTCCCATTTGACCATTTTGGAATATTTCAGATAAAACTGTAATTGCAAGCAAGGTGAACATGGTCAAAATGGATTTGGAACACATTGTCATGGGTGGTGGTGGAGGCAGATACGATAGAGGCATTTAAGAAGCTTCTAGTTAGGCGCATGCATTTGCAGGGAATGGAGGGATATGGATCACTTGGAGGCATATGAGATCAGTTCAGCTAGGCATCGTGTTCGACACAAACATTGTGGGCCTAAGGGCCTGTTCCTGTACTGTACTGTTCCATGTTCTATGAAATAAAACCTTTGCAACGTAAAGATCAAATGTAAACAGCATCAAAAATGAATGCACATGGAATGTTTCAATGAAATATTTTCTTCCAGCTCAACCAAGCTTGCAGCTCTAAACCAGAAAGAAAAAACGTTCTGCAATTGGAGAGCCCTTTTATTAAATACAAAAGTATTCCTAAATTTCAAACCAGAAAAACTGAATTATTCGCCTACTCCCTCAGGTAAGATGATGTTTCTCTACAGCAAAGAGGAAATGTATCATTTGCACATCCAGTTTTATGGCCTGTTCTACAAGAGAGGTGCACACTTCCAGCAGAAGCTCAGGGCATCAATGCTGTACTGTATCTTGCACTAAACGTTATTCAAGTTATTCCCTTTATCCATGTGGAGGGCCCGATTGTAATCATGAGTTGGCTTTCCGCTGACTGGTTAGCACGCAACAATAGCTTTTCACCGTACCTCGGTTCACATGACAATAAACTAAACTCAAACTAAACTCAAACTTTGAGGTAGTATTGAAAATTATGGTTATTCTATTATTTGTTCCACTGACTCAGTCTGAAGAAGGGAACCGACCCCATCCGTTGTCTGTCCCTCTCCAGAAAACAATCGCATCTCCGGCAAGGTAAGAGACTGAAAAAAAGTTGCCCCGACCCCTTCCCCCTCCTCCCACATAAAACAAACTGGAGAACATTTACACAAACTTTTAAAACACACGAAAACATTTTTTTTAAAGGTGAAAAAACACAGACAGACTGTTGGCGGGACTGTCTGCTCATGTGCAATGACAAGAGAGGTTAATAATATTCATAAATTAAGCTAAATATTCTACAATAATAGGATTAACATCAGCCCCCAGTGCTCTTCAGACCAACTACGGTATCCGCTGCTCCAAGTCTAGACTCCCGTATATCGGCGAGACCAAACATGGGCTCAGCGATTGTTTCGCTCAACACCTCTGCTCAGTCTGCCTCAGCCTACCTGATCTCCCGGTTACTCAACACTTTAACTCTCCCTCACATTCCCATACTGACCTTTCGGTCCTGGGCCTCCGCCATTGTCAGAGTGAGGCCCAATGCAAAATGGAGGAACAGCATCTTGGACAGTTATATGGATGGGAAGGGAATGGAGGGTTATGGTCTGAGCGCAGGTATATGGGACTAGGGGAGATTATGTGTTCGGCACGGACTAGAAGGGTCGAGATGGCCTGTTTCCGTGCTGTAATTGTTATATGGTTATATGGTTATATTATAGCATCTCATATTTCACTTCGGCAGCTTAGAAACCCAGTGGTATGAATATTGATTTCTCTAACTTCAAGTAACCCTTGCTTTCCTTCTTTCTCCATCCCTTCCCCATTCTAGTTCTCCGAAGTTTCACTAGTTTCACTGTCCTGCTGATTAAATGTGACTGATTGTATGCCTCCTTGTCATCTTCCTTGTCATCAGTGAAGATAAATGTAGGACCCTTACAATCAGAGATAGGTAAATTTATAATGGGAAAGAAGGAAATGGCAGAACAGTTAAACAAGTACTTTGGTTCTGTCTTCACTAAGGAAGGCACAAACAAACTCCCAGAAATATTAGGGGACCTAGGATCTAGTGGGAGGGAGGAACTGAAGGGAATCCACATTAGTCCAAAAATGGTGTTAGGTAAACTGTTGGGACTGAAGGCAGATAAATCCCCAGCGCCTGATGGTCTACATCCCAGAGTACTCAAGGAGGTGGCCCTAGAAATCGTGGATGCATAGGTGATCATTTTCCAATGCTCTCTCAACTCTGGGTCAGTTCCTGTGGACAGGAGGGTAGTCAATGTAACCCCATTTTTAAGAAAGGAGGGAGAGAGAAACCAGGGAATTATAGCTTTACATTGATAGTGGGGAAGATGCTTGAGTCGATTGTTGAAGATGTTATAGCAGCGCATTTGGAATGCAGTGACAGGCCAAAGTCAGCATGGATTTATGAAGGGGAAATTATGCTTGACTAGTCTTCTGGAATGTTCTGAGGATATAACAAGTGGAATGGATAAGGGAGAGCCAATGTATCTGGACATTCAAAATGCCTTTAACAAGGTCCCACACAAGAGATTAATGTGCAAAATTAGAGCACCTGGTATTGGGGGTAGGGTATTGACATGGATAGAGAACTGGCTGGCAGACAGGAAGCAAAGAGTAGGAGTTAACGGGTTCTTTTCAGAATGGCAGGCAGTGACTAGTGGCCGCAAGGCTCAGTGCTGGGAGCCCAGATATTGACAATATATATTAACGATTTAGATGAGGGGATTGAATGTGACATCACAAGTTTGCAGATGTCACAAAGCTGGGTGGCAGTGTGAGCTGCGAGGATGCTATGAGGCTGCAGTGTGACTTGCATAGGTTTGGTGAGTGGGCAGATGCATGGCAGAAGCAGTATGATGTACAAGTGGGCAGAGGATCTAGGGTGACGGAGGAACTGAAGGAAATTCAAATTAGGCAGGAAATGGTGTTGGGTAGACTGATCGGACTGAAGGCTGATGAATTCCCTGGGCCTGATGGTCTGCATCCCAGCGTAGTTAAGAAAGTGGCTCCTGAAATCATGAAGGCATTGGGGATCATTTTCAAAAAGTTCTATAGGATCAGTTCCTGTGGATTAGAGGGCAGCTAATGTTATCCCACTTTTTAAGAAGGGCAGGAGTGAGAAAACATGGATTAATAGGCCAATTAGCCTGGGGAAGATGCTGGAGTCAATCATAAAAGATGAAATAGCAGCACATTTGCATGGATGCTTAACTAATCTTCTGGAATTTTTTGAGGAAATTACTAGGAAAATGGACAAGGGAGACACAGTGGATGTAGTGTACCTGGACTTTCAGAAAGTATTTGATAAGGTCCCACATAGGAGATTAGTGACCCAATTAGAGTGCATGGTATTAGGGGTAGGGTACTGACATGCATAGAACATTTGTTGGTAGACAGGAAACAACGAATAGGGATTTACATCTCCCTTTCAGAATGGCAGGCAGTGACTAATGGGGTACTGCAAGGCTCGGTGCTGGGACCGTAGCTATTTACAATATACATTAATGATTTAGATGAAGGGATTAAAACTAACATTAGCAAATTTGCAGATGAATCAAAGCTGGGTGGCAGTGTGAACTGTGAGGAGGATGCTATGAGGTCGCAGGGTGACTTGGACAGGTTGGGTGAGTGGACAGATGCATGGCAGATGCAGTTTAATGTGGATAAATGTGGCAAAAACAGGAAGGCAGATTATTATCTGAATGGTGTCAAGTTGGGAAAAGGGGAACTACAACGAGATCTGGGGATCCTTGTTCATCAGTCACTGAAAGTAAGCATGCGGGCACAGCAGGCAGTGAAGGAAGTGAATGGCATGTTGGCCTCCATAACAAGAGGAGTTGAGTATAGGAAAAAAGAGGTCCTTCTGTGCAGTGCCCTGTTTGAGACCACACCTGGAGTATTGCGTGCAGTTTTGGTCTGGGAAGGACATTGGCTGGGCTTGTATATTCTGGAATTTAGAAGGATGCGGCGGGGGGGATCGTATTGAAACATATTAGATTATTAAGGGCTTGGACAGGCTAGATGCAGGAAACATGTTACCGATGTTGGGGGAGTCCAGAACCAGGGGTCACAGTTTAAGAATAAGGGGTGGGCCATTTAGGACTGAGATGAGGAAAAACGTTTTCATCCAGAGAGTTGTGAATCTGTGGAATTCTCTGCAACAGAAGTCAGTGGAGGCCAATTCACTGAATATTTTCAAGAGAGAGTTAGATTTAGCTCTTAGAATTAGTAAGGGAATTAAGGGATATGGGGTAAAAGCAAAAACGGGGTACTGATTTTAGTTGATCAGCCATGATCATATTGAATGGCGGTGCTGGCTCGATGGGCCATATGGCCTACTCCTGCACCTATTTTTCTATGTTTCTATGTTTCCCCTCAGCTAACAATGAACCATTCTACATTTCCTTATCATCGTCTTCTTTGATCTGTGTTTTCATACTTTATCCTTCCATATCTCTAGACTCTCTCTGCCCTGACTCTCAGTGTGAAGAAGGATTCTGACCCGAAACGTCACCCATTCCTTCTCTCCAGAGATACTGCCTGAACTGCTGAGTTATTCCAGCATTTTGTGTCGGGGAAAGGTAGAATCTGCAATTGGGTGCAGCCTTAAAATTAAACCCCAACTTTGGGTGAAACTTGCAGCAGCTAGCTGATTGAGCAGCAGCAACCTCACCATGCTTGAAAGAATGTCACCTTCGCTGCACTACATTGCTCACGAGTGATTGTGTCCCATTTGCCAAAAAAAAAGCATCTTCTGCTGGAGGCTCTGAAATAACCTAAAAATGTACAAGGGCACTGCAATGAGAAATGAAAAGAAATGTAAACCATTTCAATGAGCATGAACTAGCAATGTTACAAAATTTTGAGATTAAAAAAATCAAGTCTTTCATTTATCCCATCAGATAAAGCATAAAAAGAAGTTTAATTTGACACCTAATTCACTTTCATATCTTCAGTATCAAAAAGGTTATGGCCATTTTCATACTCGTAAATTAGCATCTTGTTCCCTATTGCTTTTTCATTGGCTTAACACAAAAGCTGTGATCGAGAACAGTCAAAAGCCGATAACTTTCTTAAAAATTAAGAGAACTGAAATAATTTTTCCATTATTATAGATTGAAGCATTCTGAAACAAATATGAAACGATCTTACTTAGATGAAATTAAAGCATTTAATTTGTTAGTTACCTAATTGTAGCTAATTACAAAATCCAATTACTAGATCTAAACATCTATCAATTTCTTAAGAATAGATTAACATTTTTAAATAGCCTAAGTGTCCAAATAACATTCACACAAGAATTCACAATATAACAATTTTAAAATCTCATTGTCATGGGTTTATAGGATTAATGGAAGGAATTTAATGTTTAATACCTGTAAATGAATGGCCATTTAAATCAGCTTGCGAGTGGGTTTTTCTGGAACGCGACCATTTGGAACGTTGCGGTTGCAGTGATTTTAGTCCCCTATATCGGCACTAAAAACACTGCCGGTTCGTTCTGGGGAAAAAATAACCGTTTCGCAACTTAAAATGTGAATTAAATGCAGCTTAAGAAACACTTTTATACATAAAAAGGAACTACTTTCTTTTACCTCTCCTACGTAAAATCCGGCCCCGTTGTCGGCGTTGACGGCTTCAGAAGGTGATTTTAAAATCAATCCAGCGATTAACTTGTCGGGCAAATTTAAAAAAAAACCACACAGAACGCCCTTCTGAACGATTCTTCAGCAAAAACTTGCACTCCAACAAAATATAATCCAGAACCAGGTCGGAGAAAACCGCGTTTTAACCCCGCCCCCCCTCAAACGTGCCACAATCGCGCACACGGCCAGTGGCAGAATTGCATCGCCGCTGAAGATAAGTATTGTAACATACCTACATGAACGTTTCCAGGAATTTGGAGGGAAGTCTTTAAAGTTTCCACTGTGGAACTGCACTAAATTATTCTTCGGGCTTAAGAGGAGGAACTGGCACTAAATGTCAACTGTCACTTCAACTACAAAATAATGCAGCATTGTGTCTAACCATCTGCTCAGTGTAGTAAAGTTAACACACATGCCACACACTCCTTTCTTGTCCCCCCATTTGGAACCCCGCCAGTGATCAGTCTGAAGAAGGGTTTCATAACAGCCCGAAACGTTAATTTCCTTCGCTCCATAGATGCTGCTGCACCCGCTGAGTTTCTCCAGCTTTTTTGTGTACCTTCGATTCTCCAGCATCTGCAGTTTTCTTCTTATACTGTGTTTACTTTGTTGGGTACCAGAGGCATAAATCTTCACTCCTTATTATTAAAAAATAGTTCATTTATCACAGGTATTTATATTCACGCATGCCTCTTCTCTTTTCCTGAGGATCGAATGAAATTACCACCGTAACAAAGAGGAATGATAAATGATAAATGGATAACGTTTAGGGGTTGATACCCTTCTTCAGTCTGAAGAAGGGTCTCGAACCAAAACGTCAACCGTTCCTTCTCTCCAGAGATGCTACCCATCCCGCCGAGTTATTCCAGCTTTTTGTGTCCATCTTTGGTTTAAACCAGCATCTGCAGTTCCTTCTTACATAATTCTTAATATCTTTTGGAATGAATGAGTATTACTTATGGAATCTTTTATGGAACTCCATTGCTCCGGATTTTGAATTACTTAGTCGATTTTGAGTTTACTTTTCACTCTCTGTCCTGTGATATGAAATGCTCAGATTTGTTCCTATCACCTAAATAAATATTTACAAAATCTTATGTGAGATTCAAATTTAAGATTTTCATGCAATTAGAATCCGGAAATTTAATACTTTATGAAATATTAACAACTCACTGGAATGATTAATAACCGATCCGTCCCGACTCCGGAGTTTCGATCATCCCGATGAGAGGGCTTGAACATCGGATCATCAGCAGTGGCACTGTGGACGCTTGAAGGCCCCAACCACCACGGGTGAACAAAGGAGGAACATGACTGAACTTTATTGCCTTCCATTACAGTGAGGAATGTTGATTCCACTGTGGTGGATGTTCATGTTAAACTTAATTTTATGTGCTGTGTGCATTTTTGCTTTTTTACTTGGTATGGTTGTAAGGTAACTCAAATTTCACTGTACTTTAATTGGTACATGTGACAATTAAATTGAATCTTGAATCTTTTTGATTCCTTAGAGCTAACGCATATGAATTGATCATTTTTCCCAGGAACATATATTGACAAATGTGTTCACTCCAGGAGTCCACCCTTGCCTGCACGAACAAACCTCAGCCTATTTTCCTTGCCCATCTTGCAACTCTTCCAAACAATTTACCCCAAGCTGTTCAATGACTTACAGCAGTGAAAGCAGTGGAGCATCACTGCTCTAGGAGATCCAGCCATCATGCCATGTAGCGGAGGTTTGTTTATAATGATGATTGTTGGATATGTGCAACCAAGCAAAAGATCACAACTCATTCTACTACTGTGCATGAAAGCTCATATAACATGGGCCATCAAAAGTATTTCTCCAGCAACACCAAGCAAACTACCACAGGACCGCTTTGCAAAGTATGCTTTCAGTGCTTATGAATTTCTAGGTCATCATCTTAAATTATCTTACCTGTTTCATTTGTGGAAACCCTCTTTTTATTGCGGTGAGATATTGCTACTTTAAACTTCAGCAGGAAAACAGTTCCAGAAAATGATAATCTAGCTAAACATGTCAGTGACTGCAATGAAATACTTTATAAAAAAGCCACAGAGTGCTGGATTAACTCAGTGAGTAAGGCAGCATCTGTGGATAACTGAGGTAGATGACATTTCTGGTCAGGATTCTTCTTCAGATCCAAATTGTCACCTGTACATCTTCTGTAGAGATGCTGCCTGACCCACTGAGTTAATCCAGCTCTTTGGGTCTTTTTTGAAAAGCAGATTCTGCAGTTCCTTGTTTCTACCTCATACATAAAGTTTGACAGATATTTGGCTTATTGAGTTTTGGTCTTGTTTGCTTCCCTCACTGCAGCTTTGTTTGAATTAAACTGGACTGACAAGAAATTGGAAGAACAACCAAGTTACTGTTTGTGTTATTGATTTAAAATAAAACTGCAGCATCTCTGACCTGAATTACTGTTCAATACATTGGGGTCAATTTGTTCCAAGACAAAGCAGGACAGAAGGCTTGCTTTCACAAGCATTGTGTACTTAAAAAATGTTTTTTGTACATTTTAAGTACACAAACATGTTTCATCATAAGGCGGTGTAATTAGTTAGTATAAACGCCAAGAGTTATCTTTCATAACATTTGGCTGTTAGAAAATATTAGGAACAAATATTAATTGAAGCAGAACATATTTGTAATACACTTTCTGTCAGAATGAAAAAAATCCAATGCAAGATATGATGAGATGTACATGCAGAGGTATGAAGGAAAACAATGAAAGGGAGAATAGTGAACAGAATAAATGAGAAACATTGGAAGGAACATTGTTTTGGAGCACAAGGCTAATTTTCTTTACCCTCATGTTAAATTGGTCACATCTAATAGAGTCATGGAGTCATGGACACAATGTCCAAACTTCTAAATTCAGATTCAGATTCAGATTCAACCTTTATTGTCATTGTGCAGTGTACAGTACAGAGACAACAAAATGCATTTGGACTTCAATTCCAAATACCTTCTTCACTACCCTATGTTGGTGAAATGCCACTTCTAAGGAACTGCATACCTGTATTCCTAGATCCATCTGCTCCACAACACTCTCATGGCCCTGTCCTGCTTTGACTTAACAAAATTCGACACTTCTGGCTTAACTTGAGGCAGGTACTATTACAACTTTAAAAAAAATTCAGACAGGTACGTGGATAGGAAAGGTTTCAAGGGATATGGGCCAAATTCAGCCAGGTGGGACTAGTATAGATAGTCGGCAAGTGTGACTATGACTCTATGAGAATCTGGGAAACAGGTAAGTGATCTATTTACATAAAATCACAGAATGATAGGGTACAGAATGAACCTGTTATGACAGCAGCCATAATTGAATCCCATTCCTGTATACATTCTCCATTAACTGCAAATATTTCATTTCAAGCTTTTTCTCGCTTTTGAATGTTCCCTTGAATTTCTTTCCAACACTGCTTTCCAGTTGACAGCAACTCATTTCCTAGAAAGTTGTTGCTCATATCACCTCTTTGCTTTAGGCTGGCACTGCAAAGTGTTACTGTATATTTGCTCTAAATGAACATCCGTGATTTTGAATCTATCCTTTCGATATGCTGTCAACCTTCCCTGCACTAATGAGAACCTTTATTTCTCCATCAAAACCCATGCACCTTTTCCAAGAGCTCGGACACATCTTCAATCGTGGGGTCAAAGTTGCATATGAAGCCTGAGCTGTCATGTATTCACTGAGTTCTAAATGTTGTCATAACTTGTTTTCTTGTTTTCCTCTTTCCCTCGATTCATAAATTCATGGCATTGAATACCTTTCTGGCAATCATTTCAACGTTTCTCTCATTTTCATAGGCACCCTTGATCTCTCTATTCCAGCACCCCCTTCTTCAATTACCTCATATTGCTGTGTCTTCCTGGTGAGTCACACCAGATGTTCCTTTGAAATCTGTGCCGAACTACACATTAATTATAATTGGAAATTTTTGTTAGCTGTTGAACTTGGTTATTAATATTTATGAAAACAACCAGCGGCTAGTTGTTTATCTACACTATTCCCACCCAGCCAGGAGGCCTACATTTCTCTCCAACGTTCTACATTTCTCAGGAACATTGGAAAACAAAACTCAGCGAGAAGGTTTATTGTGCAGATGATAGCAGTCAATGAAAATGTATTATTTTAGCAACATCTTTGATGAAGTGCTTTGAGAGGTTGATCATGGCGCAAATCAACTCCTACCTCGACAAAAACCTGGACCCACTGCAGTTCGCTAACCCCCACCCAGATCAAACAGGGTTGCGATCTCGCTGGCCCTACATTTCTCTCTTGGACAACAAAAAAACTCTACATTTCTCAGGAACAGCATTTACTAAATCACAAAACTCAAGCGGTTAGAAGGTTCAATTAATTGGGTATTGTGCAGATAACTAGCATTCAATGAAAATGTATTATTTTAGCAAACTGTCTTTGATGAAGTTGCTTTGAGAGGTTGATCATTTTGGCGCAAACCCTCAACTCCCATACCCATCGACAAAAACCTGGACTGAGTTCTAAATGCGTAAATTGCATAGGTCATGCCTTTCTGCAATCATTCGCATAGGCACCCTTGATCTCTCTATTCAGCACCCCCCACAACAGATCAACGCTGTTGCGATGAGCTGGCCCCACTCCGTTCCTGGACCACTTGCAACAAAATTAATTATAATTGGAATTTTTTGTTGAAAGTGTTGAAGGCTGTATATTCATTGATTACAGCTCAGCATTTACTACATTTCAACCCCTCCAAAACGGAAGGTTTATTGTTAAGAAGGTTCAATTTTAGCATTTGGTATTAATGATGGAGTACAAAAAACCTGATGGATTCAACGTGTTGTTGCGATCTCGCTCAATCTGGAGATGCCAGAGAGTTATTCAATGGTGGATTTACTACAATCAAACCCCTTGTCGGAGGGTTGGAGGCCAGTGACTAGTGGTGGATGATTGCCACAGGGATATGTGTTGGGGGTCCACTGTTGTTTGTCATGTACATCAATGATCTGGATGATGGTGTGGTAAATTGGATTAGTAAGTATGCAGATGATACTAAGATAGGTGGGGTTGTGGATAATGAAGTAGATTTTCAAAGTCTACAGAGAGATTTATGCCAGTTGGAAGAGTGGGCTGAAAGATGGCAGATGGAGTTTAATGCTGATAAGTGTGAGGTGCTACATCTTGGCAGGACAAATCAAAATAGGACGTACATGGTAAATGGTAGGGAATTGAAGAATGCAGGTGAACAGAGGGATCTGGGAATAACTGTGCACAGTTCCCTGAAAGTGGAATCTCATGTAGATAGGGTGGTAAAGAAAGCTTTTGGTGTGCTAGCCTTTATAAATCAGAGTATTGAATATAGAGGTTGGGATGTAATATTAAAATTGTACAAGGCATTGGTGAGGCCAATTCTGGAGTATGGTGTACAATTTTGGTCGCCTAATTATAGGAAGGATGTCAACAAAATAGAGAGAGTACAGAGGAGATTTACTAGAATGTTGCCTGGGTTTCAGCAACTAAGTTACATAGAAAGATTGAACAAGTTAGGTCTTTATTCTTTGGAGTGCAGAAGGTTAAGGGGGGACTTGATAGAGGTCTTTAAAATGATGAGAGGGATAGACAGAGTTGACGTGGATAAGCTTTTCCCACTGAGAGTAGAGAAGATTCAAACAAGGGGACATGACTTGAGAATTAAAGGACAGAAGTTTAGGGGTAACATGAGGGGGAACTTCTTTACTCAGAGAGTGGTGGCTATGTGGACTGAGCTTCCAGTGAAGGTGGTGGAGGCAGGTTTGTTTTTATCATTTTAAAATAAATTGGATAGTTATATGGACGGGAAAGGAGTGGAGGGTTACGGTCTGAGCGCAGGTATATGGGACTAGGGGAGAATACGTGTTCGGCATGGACTAGAAGGGTCGAGAGGGCCTGTTTCCGTGCTGTAATTGTTATATGGTTATATGGTTATATGGAAAAGACTACAAAATGGAGTAAACACTGGCCAGTCCATCATTGGCTCTGACCTCCCTTCCATCAAGGGGATCTATCGCAGTCGCTGCCTCAAAAAGGCTGGCAGTTTCATCGAGGACCCACACCATCCTAGCCACACACACATCTCCCTGCTACCTTCAGGTAGAAGGTACAGGAGCCTGAAGACTGCGACGACCAGTTTCAGGAATAGCTACTTCCCCACAGCCATCAGGCTATTAAACTTGGCTCGGACAAAACCCTGAACATTAATAGCCCATTATCTGATATTTGCACTTAATCAGTTTATTTATTCATGTGTGTATATATTTATATAATGGTATATGGACACACTGATCTGTTTTGTAGTCAATGCCTACTATGTTCTGTTGTGCTAAAGCAAAGCAAGAATTTCATTGTCTTATCAGGGACATGACAATAAACTCTCTTGAATCTTGAATCTTGAACATATCTGGCAACATCTTTGAAACAAATTAATGATGATTTAGGAACTTAATACACACACCCTTTCAGTGTAATACCATGAACATTTTATGTGAAACTAGACCAAGTGTAGACCCGTTGGGTCTGCTCCCCCAACTGTTTGGTCCCCTAACACAAGATTCCACCACCCACCCATTCCCCCAAGGCAACTGAAGCCATTCCCGAAGATTCCAGTACTCTCCTGCCTCCCTCAGCAGTGGACTTTAAATAAAATTCCAATTGCACCTCCCCTACCTGTTGCAGCAGTTCGAATTGCAATACCAATTTGGCCCTCCCCCTCCGGTTGAAATATCCTATTGAGGTGAAATTCAGTGTTCCTGTCTTGCAACTTTGTATCGATGTGTGTTGGAGTTTGTAAAATGTGTGTAGGATAGTTTTTTGCAGCAATACATAGAGGTACCTACTAGAGGAGGGGCAGTGCTGGACCTCCTGTTAGGAAATGAGACGGGACAGGTGGCGGAGGTATGCGTTGGGGAGCACTTCGGGTCCAGTGATCACAATACCATTAGTTTCAATATAATTATGGAGAGGGTCAGAACTGGACCTAGGGTTGAGATTTTTGATTGGAGAAAGGCTAACTTTGATGCAATGCGAGATGATTTAAAAGGAGTGAACTGGGACATTTTGTTTTATGGGAAAGATGTAGAAGAGAAATGGAGGACATTTAAAGGGGAAATTTTAAGAGTACAGAATCTTTATGTTCCTGTTCGTTTGAAAGGAAACAGTAAAAATTGGAAAGAGCCCTGGTTTTCAAGGGAAATTGGACATTGTTCGGAAAAAGAGGGAGATCTACAATAATTATAGGCAGCATGAAGTAAATGAGGTGCTTGAGGAGTATAAGGAATGTAAAAAGAACCTTAAGAAAGAAATTAGAAAAGCTAAAAGAAGATATGAGTTTGCTTTGGCAAGTAAGGTGAAAGTAAATCCAAAGGGTTTCTACAGCTATATTAATAGCAAAAGGATAACGAGGGATAAAATTGGTCCATTGGAGAGACAGAGTGGACAGCTACCTGCAGAGCCAAAAGAGATGGGGGAGATATTGAACATTTTTTTTTCTTCGGTATTCACCAAGGAGAAGGATATTGAATTATGTGAGGTAAGGGAAACTAGTAGAGTAGCTATGGATACTATGAGATTCAAAGTAAAAGAAGTACTGACACTTTTGAAAAATATAAAAGTGGATAAGTCTCCAGGTCCTGACAGGATATTCCCTAGGACATTGAGGGAAGTTAGTGTAGAAATAGCCGGGGCTACGACAGAAATATTTCAAATGTCATTAGAAACGGGAATAGTCCCCGAGGATTGGCGTACTGCGCATGTTGTTCCATTGTTTAAAAAGGGTTCTAAGAGTAAACCTAGCAATTATAGACCTGTTAGTTTGACTTCAGTGGTGGGCAAATTAATGGAAAAGATACTTAGAGATAATATATATAAGCATCTGGATAAACAGGGTCTGATTAGGAACAGTCAACATGGATTTGTGCCTGGAAGGTCATGTTTGACTAATCTTCTTGAATTTTTTGAAGAGGTTACTAGGAAAATTGACGAGGGTAAAGCAGTGGATGTTGTCTATATGGACTTTAGTAAGGCCTTTGACAAGGTTCCTCATGGAAGGTTGGTTAAGAAGGTTCAACTGTTGGGTATAAATGCCGGAATAGCAAGATGGATTCAACAGTGGCTGAATGGGAGAAGCCAGAGGGTAATGGTGGATGGCTGTTTATCGGGTTGGAGGCAGGTGACTAGTGGGGTGCCTCAGGGATCTGTGTTGGGTCCTTTGTTGTTTGTCATGTACATCAATGATCTGGATGAAGGTGTGGTAAATTGGATTAGTAAGTATGCAGATGATACCAAGATAGGGGGTGTTGTGGATAATGAAGAGGATTTCCAAAGTCTACAGAGTGATTTAGGCCATTTGGAAAAATGGGCTGAAAGATGGCAGATGGAGTTTAATGCTGATAAATGTGAGGTGCTACACCTTGGCAGGACAAATCAAAATAGGACGTACATGGTAAATGGTAGGGAATTGAAGAATACAGTTGAACAGAGGGATCTGGGTATAACCGTGCATAGTTCCTTGAAGGTGGAATCTCATATAGATAGGGTGGTAAAGAAAGCTTTTGGTATGCTAGCCTTTATAAATCAGAGCATTGAGTATAGAAGCTGGGATGTAATGTTAAAATTGTACAAGGCATTGGTGAGACCAAATCTGGAGTATGGTGTACAATTTTGGTCACCCAATTATAGGAAGGATGTCAACAAAATAGAGAGAGTACAGAGGAGATTTACTAGAATGTTGCCTGGGTTTCAACAACTAAGTTACAGAGATAGGTTGAATAAGTTAGGTCTTTATTCTCTGGAGCGCAGAAGGTTAAGGGGGGACCTGATAGAGGTCTTTAAAATGATGAGAGGGATAGACAGAGTTGATGTGGACAACCTTTTCCCTTTGAGAATAGGGAAGATTCAAACAAGAGGACATGACTTCAGAATTAAGGGACAGAAGTTTAGGGGTAATATGAGGGGAAACTTCTTTACTCAGAGAGTGGTAGCGGTGTGGAATGAGCTTCCAGTCGAAGTGGTGGAGGCAGGTTCATTGGTATCATTTAAAAATAAATTGGATAGGCATATGGATGAGAAGAGAATGGAGGGTTATGGTATGAGTGCAGGAAGGTGGGACTAAGGGGAAAAAACATTTTGTTCGGCACGGACTTGTAGGGCCAAGATGGCCTGTTTCCGTGCTGTAATTGTTATATGGTTATATGGTTAAATGGAAGCTGGGAAGAAGGATTTTAACACTACAAATCTTGGCAACTAAGTTGGCATTTTTAAAGCTTTAATCGCGAATAAGTTCGGAAATATAGGTGGAAATTCGACGGGAAGATGTTTATCACCACTACGGGAAAAATGTGAGTAGGATGTGTGAAAATGGGAAGGCTGTGGCCTAGCATTTGGAAGAAGATAGGAATTAACCAGATTTACACAGAGACACATCATGGGCACAAACACAAGACTTTTATTTATGTATAGATAGATATATTTATAATCAATGTTGTGTGGATACAAGTTGTGGGGATCATTTTTCAATCCTGTGCATGCAATTAAATAAAACACAAGTTTAATCCTCAGTGTACATCATTGATTCCATGCAAGTCTTAAGGCAGCATGATATATATTAATTATACTGTATACCATCTTAATTAACAATACATCCATGCGTCTTTATTTTGTGTCTGCTATGCTGCACTAATTTTATTCGTCTGATTATTTTCATTCTAAATGTTTAGTTCCCAGTTATAACTTTGCATTCACTACTGGGAATAATACAAACGTCTACAAAATATCCTCTCATATTGGTACTGGTATTAATTTTCATTAATGTGCCTTGTCGGGCCCAATAGGCCCCTGGGTGGGCGGCGCGACTCACGTCGCAGCGCCCTCTGCAGTCCGTCTGTCGTTTTTTATTTTTTGTCTCATTTGTATGTAGTTTTTATTTTTATTTTTTTTACTGGGTATGTGTGTGGGGGGGCGGGGGGGGGGGGGGGGGGGGGGGGGGGACTTTTTTAAATCTTTCCTCTGCACGGAGAAACCCAACCTTTTCTCTGTTGGGTGTCCGTTGCCGTTGGGGCGAGCACCATGGAGCGGCCTCCAACCGGAACGACCTGGGGCTCCAGCCGCGGAGCTGTGGACTTACCCATCATTGTGGAGCTGGCCGAGTTCGGAGCAGGAGGAGCGGTGGTAGCGCGCTGCTGTGGCCCGACCCAGGAGATTCAGGGGCCCCAGCCACCGGCCTGGTGGACAGTAATTCCGGGAGCCCGCGGGTCCCTGCAGTGAGACCGCTTATCGGGGCTTCCGCAACGGCGACTTCTCCCGCCCGAGTTGCAGGGTTGAGGATGACCTGGAGTGGGGCCTTACATCGCCCGGCGCGGCTTTAAATGGCCGCGGGACTTGTTAGCGCACGCCGGGGGCTCCAACACCAAGACCCGGAGCACGGCCTTGCATCACCTGGCGCGGCTTTATAATTGCCGCGGGACTTATTTACCATCGCCCGCCGGGGGCTTTGACTGACATCGGGAGGAGAACGAGGAGTGCAGGGGAGAGATAAGACTTTGCCTTCCATCACAGTGAGGAAGAGATTCACTGTGATGGATGTTCGTTTAAATTGTGTTGTGTCTTGGTTCTTCTTCTTGTTTGTATGACTGCAGAAACCAAATTTCGTTTGAACGTCTGGGTTCAAATGACAACAAATAAATTGTATTGTATTGTATTTTATTGTACAGTAGGCAAAATTGCCTTGGACAAATTAACAATGCCAGGTATACTGTACATAGATAGAGAGACAATAGATGCAGGAGTAGACCATTCGGCCCTTCGTGCCAGCACCGCCATTCAAGGTGATAATGGCTGACCATCCATAATCAGTACCCCGTTCCTGCCTTCTCCCCACACCCCTTGCTTCCGCTAGCCTTAAGAGCTAACTCTCTTTTAAAAGCATCCAGTTAATCATTCTCCACTGCCCTCAGAGGCAGAGAATTCCAAAAATTCACAACTCTCTGTGTGAAAAAAGTTTTTCCTCATCTCAGTTCCAAATGGCCTACCCCTTATTCTTAAACTGTGACCCTTGGTTCTGGACTCCCCCAAAATCAGAACATGTTTCCTGCATCTAGCATGTCCAATCCTTAAATAATTTTATGTTTCTATAAGATATCCTCTCATCCTTCTAAATTCCAGTGAACACAAGCTCAGCCGCTCCATTCTCTCAGCATATGACATTCCTGCCATCTCAGGAATTAACCTCATGAGCCTACGCTGCATTCCCTCAATAGCAAGAATGTCCTTCCTCAAATTAGGAGACCAAAACTGCACACAATACTCCAGGTGTGATCTCACCAGGGAACTGTACAACCGCAGAAGGCCCTCTTTGCTCCTATACTCAACTCATCCTGTTATAAAGGCCAACATGTCATTAGCTTTCTTCACTGCCTGTTGTACCTACATACTTACTTTCAGTGACTAATGTACCAGGACACCCAGGTCTTGTTGTATTTCCCCTTTTCCTAACCTGACACCATTCAGATAAAAATCAGCATTCCTGTTCTTGCCAACAAAGTGAATAGCCTCACATTATATAGCATCTGCCATGCATTTGCCCACTCATACAACCTTTCCAAGTCGCTCTGCATCCTCATAGCATCCCCTTAGAAAACGATGACCAATGCATTCACGATTTCTAGAGCCACCTCCTTAAGTACCCTGGGATGCAGACCAACAGGCCGTGGGGATTTATCAGCGTGCAGTTCCCATCAGTCTACCCAACATCATTTCCTGACTAATGTGCATTTTCTTCAGTTCCTCCGTCACCCTAAGTCCGATGTCCCCTAGTACGTTTGGGAGATTGTTTATGTCTTCCTTAGACAGCACTAAAGTACCTGCTCAACTCGTCTGCCATTTCCTTGTTCCCCATAATTTCACTTGTTTCTGTCTTCAAGGGACCCACATTTGTCTTACTATTTTTTTCCTCTTCACATAGCTAAAGCAGCTTTTACTATCCTACTTTATATTCTTGGCTAGCTTACCTTCATACTTCATCTTTTCTCATCATATTGCCTTTTCAGTTACCTTCTGTTGATCTTTAAAGGTTTCCCAATCCTCTGGCTTCCCGCTCATCTATGCTCCTTTATACGTCTTATATTTTATTAGATAAGATAAGATAAGATACATTTATTGTCATTTGGACCCCTTGAGGTCCAAACGAAATGCCGTTTCTGCAGCCATACATACAAACACATAGACCCAAGACACAACATAATTTACATAAACATCCATCACATCGCTGTGATGGAAGGCCAAATAAACTTATTTCTCCACTGCACTCTCCCCCCCGATGTCAGAGTCAAAGTCAAAGCCCCCGGCTGGCGATGGCGATTGTCCCGCGGCCATTAAAGCCACGCCGGGTGATGCGAGGTCGCACACCGGGTCTTGATGTTGGAGCCCCCGGTGTGCGCTCGCAGAGTCCCGCGGCCATTTCCAAGCCGCGCGGGGCAGTGGTGTCAGGCCCCGCTCCAGGAGCTCTTCGACCCCGCAACTCGGGCGGGGGAAGTCGCCGTTGCGAGAGCCCTGAAAAGCGGTATTTTTATACTATCCTTAGTATTTTTATACTATCCTTAACTTCCCTTGTCAGCCAAGGTCGCCTCTTACTCCCCTTAGAATTTTTCTTCCTCTTTGGAATGAACTGATCCTGCACCTTCTGGATTATTCCCAGAAATACCTGCCGTTGCTGTTCCACCCTCATCCCTGGTAGGGTCCCTTCCCAGTCAACTTTGGCCAGTGCCTCCCTCATGCCTCCATAGTCTCCTTTGTTCAACTGCAAAACTTTCGATTTTACCTTCTCCCTCTCAAATTGCAGATTTTACTTCAGAGTCACGTGAGTGACTACGTGAAGACCCCATCCAGCACGCATGCGCGACATAGCGACGGATGGTAGTACGAGCTCTCGCGCAACAATTTGAAAACGGACCTTCAGGTAAGCAAATCTTACTCTGAGGACATGATGTTTTCGAGACCCTCGTCTGTTTTATTTTTAAATAGGAATGGAACTGGGAAAAAACCAAGGAAGGTAATTTCCGTCGGGCTGCTATGGACCAGGAAGGTTCCAGCGGTGGGGGGGCTACCGGCGGCACCTGAACCGCACAACGCTGCGGTCCACAGTCACCGACAGCATTCCGAGCCCAGCCCAGCGCCGCTAGCATAGCTCAAAAGGGAACTTTGGCGACCAACCGCAGCGGGCTGGATGAAAGGCACAACGGAAGTCGGACCGGCCGGTTCACTCAGAAGAGCCCGGCACGGTAGACCCCGCCCGAGAGCGGCTAAAGGTGACCGTTTCAAGCCTTATGGAAAGGCTCATGGAGCAAAAGCTCCAGCGAGACTTGCTCCGGGAGATGGGGCAAGCTCACCAAGGGAGCACAAACACTCCCGCTCCAGTGCACTAACAGCACTGGCCATCGCATCTCCCTCAACAGAGGGGAGCATTGGCGACCAGGGCTGGGCTGGTCAAGAAGAGGGGTCACTGGCTGAACAACATCGGGAGTATGCTTGAGGTACAGGACCAGGAAGAGTTGCCGGGTGTGGTGAACCGCTACGTGGCAACACCACGAGCGGGACGGCCGTTACAGCCTAAACTGGCGGCCAACTTACTACCTGTCCTTCAAACCTCTCCAAGACAGGTAGTCATTGAGGCGTTGAACTTTATCACGCCTCCCCAAAATTGCATTTGTTCAATGTGCCTGCCATTACTGAGGGTATATTGAGCAGGGTATATAAACCCAAAAACTTAAAATTGCAAAAAATGTTGTTACCCCTGATGTCGGCTATCACTTCATATGCTCATTTCATGGACAGGGTTGACATGCCAAATTACCCAGGCTCTACTGTGCAACACAGTATGTGATTAACAACCTCCGGAAGGAGGTCATAAGACCTGCCCTCAACCTCAAAAATTCGCAGGACCGTGTAGAACGCCGACCTCAGAACCACAGATCCTGCTATTTGGCAAAGAATTACCAAAACAAGCCTAAAAATCTGGACAAAGAATCTAAGGCATTTGGCCTCATGAGGGCAGGACCTGGAACTAGCAAACCACGCAAACCCAGATGGCAGTACCTCAACGCATCCACCAGTAGGCGTCTACTTCATGGTACTGGTGAAAGCTCGGGGCCCGCATACCATCCCCACAAGTCTTTCGGGACAGGGCCCAGAGCGGGCCCCATGGAAAATGTGCCACCCCCAACAACACCACCCCAACAGACAAGGAACCAGAAACCGAAGAAATGAACACACCACCAAACAACAGTGGAGGTAGGTGGGTCTGGTTCCTACCATCACATAAAAGGTGAGGGGATTGTGCTAACAAGGGGGGAAACTACACCTGTTGTTGGAAGCATGAAGAACTATCACACTTGGTAGCTATATACCAAAAAGTATTCAAGGATAAAAATTGAATTCAAGAAAAAATTGCCACCAGTTCAGCATGCACCCCAAAGGGGTTTTTCCCTCTCACTAAAAAGAAAACACGAGGGACAAGCTGAACTGGAGAAGTTACATACAAAGGGGGCATAGAGAAGTCTAAATATGAATTGAATTGAATTGAATTGAATACCTTTATTGTCATTCAGACCTTACGGTCTGAACGAAATTTTGTGCCTGCAGTCATACATACAATCATACAATAATAAACAACAATAAACACAAATTAACATCCACCACAGTGTATCCTCCAAGCACCTCCTCGCTGTGGTGGAGGCAAAAATCTTAGGGTTACTGTCTCTTCCCTTCTCTTCTCCCTCTGCGCTGAGGCGATTCCCCACCGGGCGATGGCATAAACAGTCCCGCAGCTCAACGAACCCCGCAAACGGGCCGGCTCAAACACCGCGGCCCGGGGTGGTCGAAGCTGCCGCCCTCCAGTCCAGCGGAGCACAGTTACAGCCCCAAGCCGGATCGCCCTCACGTGAGTGCCGTTCCTCCCTCGAGCTGGGCCGCTCCGACTGGAGTGACGTTCCACCCTCGGGCTGGGCCACTCCGACGGGAGTGACACAGCTCCTCACAGGAGAGTCTCAGCCCCTCACGGGAGCGCAGTTCCAGCCCCGAGCTTATAGAATCTTATAGAATTTTTTGAGGATGTAACTAGTAGCGTGGATAGGGGAGAACCAGTGGATGTGGTGTATCTGGACTTCCAGAAGGCTTTCGACAAGGTCCCACATAAGAGATTAGTATCCAAACTTAACGTACACGGCATTGGGGGTTCAGTATTGATGTGGATAGAGAACTGGCTGGCAAACAGGAAGCAAAGAGTAGGAGTAAACGGGTCCTTTTCACAATGGCAGGCAGTGACTAGTGGGGTACCGCAAGGCTCAGTGCTGGGACCCCAGCTATTTACAATATATATTAATGATCTGGATGAGGGAATTGAAGGCAATATCTCCAAGTTTGCGGGATGACACTAAGCTGGGGGGCAGTGTTTAGCTGTGAGGAGGATACTAGGAGACTGCAAGGTGACTTGGATAGTCTGGGTGAGTGGGCAAATGTTTGGCAGATGCAGTATAATGTGGATAAATGTGAGGTTATCCATTTTGGTGGCAAAAACAAACAGGAAAGCAGACTATTATCTAAATGGTGGCCGACTAGGAAAAGGGGAGATGCAGCGAGACCTGGGTGTCATGGTACACCAGTCATTGAAAGTAGGCATGCAGGTGCAGCAGGCAGTGAAGAAAGCGAATGGTATGTTAGCTTTCCTAGCAAAAGGATTTGAGTATAGGAGCAGGGAGGTTCTACTGCAGTTGTACAGGGTCTTGGTGAGACCACACCTGGAGTATTGCGTACAGTTTTGGTCTCCAAATCTGAGGAAGGACATTATTGCCATAGAGGGAGTGCAGAGAAGGTTCACCAGACTGATTCCTGGGATGTCAGGACTGTCTTATGAAGAAAGACTGGATAGACTTGGTTTATACTCTCTAGAATTTAGGAGATTGAGAGGGGATCTTATAGAAACTTACAAAATTCTTAAGGGGTTGGACAGGCTAGATGCAGGAAGATTGCTCCCGATGTTGGGGAAGTCCAGGATAAGTGGTCACAGCTTAAGGATATAGGGGAAACCCTTTAAAACCGAGATGAGAAGAAAATTTTTCACACAGAGAGTGGTGAATCTCTGGAACTCTCTGCCGCAGAGGGTAGTCGAGGCCAGTTCATTGGCTATATTTAAGAGGGAGTTAGATGTGGCCCTTGTGGTTAAGGGGATCAGAGGGTATGGAGAGAGAAGGCAGGTACGGGATGATCAGCCATGATCATATTGAATGGCGGTGCAGGCTCGAAGGGCCAAATGGTCTACTCCTGCACCTAATTTCTATGTTTCTATGAGCTGGCCGCCTTCACGGGAGCGAGCCCAGGGCGAGTCCTGTCAGGCTGCCTCCGGAGCCTCGAGGTCGCCAGCTCCGCCATTAGGCCTCAGCGCAGACGGAGGCAGAGAAGGGGGATACGACAAAAAAGTTGTATTCCACCGAAGGGAGAGACAGCAACCCCCCCCTCCCCCCCGCCCACATAAACACAACCTAAAAACCCAAAACGTAACTAGACAAACCAAAAAAAAACAACACAAAAAAGTAAAGACAAACGGACTGCATGCGAGCCGCAGCCTTTCACCAGCGCCGCCACTTCCGGGACCTTTGGAATTCGTATTAAATTTACTAAAACCAAAAAAGATGGTGAATGTCGCACCATCATTGACTTAACCACATTGATCACTTTCGTCAAGTATACACACTTTAATGGAAAACATTTGTAGCGGCCAAACAATGGATTACCTAAGGATACTTTATGGCAGGCATAGACTTAAAAGATGCATTCTATTCAGTACCCATTCATAAAGATCATCGGAGATACCTAAAAATGTACCTGGATGGGGTAACTATGGCAGTACAAATTATTGACTAATGAGCTAATAAGAGCCAAAACTGGTTTTCAAGATATTGAAACCAGCCCTGACACCATTAAGGAAACATATTGTCATGGCATATCTCGATGATATTTAATAATAGACAAAACCATGAAATTAACTAATTCAGCAGCATTAGCTACTAAAAACTTATTTAACCTGGGCTTGTCATTCATCCAGATAAATCTACGTTGACACCATCCACAACTATGGACTATCTGGTATTCAATTAACTCAGTCCACATGTCTATAACGGTGCCAAAGAAGAATCAGCAGAATTGGCACAAACCTGCAACAAATTAATGGTTAAACAATCAACCAACCTTTGACAAAGTGGCAAGAGTAATTGGGAAATTAGTAGCAGCATTACCAGCTACCTAGCTTGGACCTTTGCATTAGAACAAAGGTGCTAGCGTTTTAAACAACATGCAGCTCACTTTGACTGAACCATGAAATTGCCTTTTTTGCAGACTTATAATGAAGGAAAGAGAACATTTGGCATAGTTTCAGTCCCATCATTTATCAATAACCCATATCCAGAACAGGTGGTAGATGGACTAATCTAGAGCCATCACCACTACAGACACTGGACATAAAACCTAGTTGTAAATGTTGGGTGCGTTCTATGGGTAAAAAGCATATTGTTCAAAAGTGCACCATTTTGCATGTTTGTTTACAATTTGACAATACCACAGTGGTGGCCTATACTAACCACATGGGTGGGATAAAATCGATATCATGTGATAATTTGATCAACACAATCTGTTAATGGTGTGTCGACAAACATATTTGGCTATTAGCAACTTACCTACCAGGTAAGCTAAATACTGTGGCAGACATGTTAAACCCCAAAGTATTGCTGAAATTACAAAGTAATATGGAACACCAGATATTGATTTCTTTGCATCCCGACTGAATCACCATGTACCGATGTATGTCGCTTGGGAACCAGACCTTGAGGCAGCGGCGATGGATACATTCTCGTTGAACTGGGGGGGAACTAATCTCTATGTCACCCCCCCCCCCCCCCCCCTCCCAGCCATGGTTCCCAGTGGTTCCCAGTCCTTGTCAGGGTCATTGAAACCCATGACCATTCCCAGCAGACCAGATCTACTGATCCACCCTGTATCAGGTGAAAGTCACCCATGCTGTGACAGAATAAGCCTATGGGTTGCAGATTCCATAAAGACCTTTTGATGGACCTGGGATTGTCAAATAGGACCATGGACACGATGACAGCACCTCACCGACTTCCACCAAGAAACAATATCTCTCCAGTATAAGAAAATGGGAAACATCCTGCTCGAGAACAGAGACAACCTACCAATCAACCACCATATCTATGTACCGGAGTTCTTGGCCAGCCTTCACCACAATGAAGGTCTGAACTATAGCACTATCAAATGTGCTAGAAGTGCACCGTCAGCCTATCTAAGATAGGCATCAAGGGAAACAGGCCATAGGGTCTCGTCCACTGGTGGCCAAATTAATGAGAGGTACCTTCTATTCAAAACACCCTAGACCTAGATATACCAAGATCTGGGATGTCAGCATTGTCCTGACATACCTAAGGGATGGCCACCAGCCAGATCCATTACTCTGAAAACAGCTACCCTGTATACGACCATGCTGATGGCTTAGTCTCAGCATAGGATCCAGTCCTTTTTGAATTGAATTGAATTGAATTGAATTTCCTTTATTTGTCATTCAGACCTTACGGTCTGAACGAAATTTCGTGCCTGCAGTCATACATACAATAATACAATAATAAACAACAATAAACACAAATTAACATCCACCACAGTGAGTCCTCCAAACACCTCCTCACTGTGGTGGAGGCAAAAATCTTAGGGCTGCAGTCTTCCCTCCTCTTCACCATCTGCGCTGAGGCGATTCCCCACCGGGCGATGGTACAAACAGTCCCGCAGCTCACCGAACCCCGCGAACGGGCCGGTTCAAACACTGCGGCCCGGGGGTGGTCGAAGCCGCCGCACCTCCAGTCCAGCACACGCAGCCGATGGGTCAGCCACAAAAACGCCACTGGGTCAGGGTACCGAGTCAAACCATCTCTAGATGGCTCAAACAGGCATTGGGAGCTGCTGGAGTGGATACCGCTATTTACACATCTCACTCCACCAGGGTAGCATCCACGTCGGCGGCTAACAGTATGGATGTGCCATTGGACCTACCCTGGTAACAGTGGGGTGGTCCATGGAAAGATCTTTTCAAACATTCTACAACAAGCCATTATAAAACCTGTTTCACTTGCAGAGAGAATTTTAGACGCTGCAAAAAATATATAATTTAAGCCCGGGGGAGCATTAATTTATTTGTTATTATTTTCAAATAATACCATTATTGTTTAACAAACAGATTCATGTTTGATTATGATAACATACTTCCTCCCTTGGAAGACTTCGGCAGCGAGTGAAGTATGGACTGTTACACGGTTTGAAATCACAGAGCTTTAAAATCTTCACGTAGTCACTCACGTGACTCCGAAGTAAAATAGTAAGATTAAACGAGAACTTACCAGTTTGAAATTTGATCTGTATTTTATGAGGAGTTACGATGAGGGATTACGTGCCCTCCGCTCCCATCCTCAATTATAGAGATCAACTGGTATCTTAGTTCTCCTTATCTTTACTATGTTTATTTCAATTATTGTGTTTTTCTGTGATTCCCCACTGCTGCTTTGAAGTATGTCGCGCATGCGTGCTGGACGGGGTCTTCACGTAATCCCTCATCGTAACTCCTCATAAAATACAGATCAATAGTAAGTTCTCATTTAATCTTACTATTAAAGCTTATCATATTATGGTCACTACCTTCTAATGGTTCCTTTACCTGTAGTTCCCTAATCAAATCCGGTTCATTACACAACACTAAATCCAGAATTGCCTTCTCCGTGGTTGGCTCCTATAGGTTATTGCACATTATATGTGCAGCCACCTTTGTGGGACTATGTGGAAACCCTCCTAGTTATCATAACAAGGAACTGGTCTCCCAGCTTTCCATTAATACCATGTCAAAAAAAAGTTATTGGAAGGTTTTGAAAATATATAAACTGCACGAATGGGAGGACTTAATAGATATTAGTAGTGAACACCCTCTACCCGCTGAATGATGATGAGCACAATCACTGAAAAAAAATAATTACGGTTTAATTAGTCCAATTCCAATGGTGCAAGAAAAATAAAATGATTTTGTTCATCAAATCATGTTGTTTGACAAATGAGAAGTGCTTCTGCTATGATTTCCAATGTATGATCATTAACATCACAGGTACATGCAAAATATATAATCAGCGCATTATATATCTGGAAGGAAATAAATCATTTAGAAGGGACTGTATCAGGTGAAAAGGGATTGGTGTGTCTGCAATAAGGGATAGCATTCGGTAAGTTTTCCTAATTGCTTGCTGAACGTGCAAAGAAGCCTTTTGCAAATCGTGCACTTGCCAACCAGATCAATCTGCATCTCAGAGCTTCTTTTTTATTAGCCTACAAAACAGCCATCTTCCATGAAATTAATCCAAATTCCAAAATCTTTAGCATGTCTCTCTTTAAACCTTGCCAAAGAGAAAAGGACCTATTTATGCCTATTTCCTGATTTCTGTTAGACAGACAATCTTTTATCCATATCAATGTGTTACTTTCTACAGCATAAACTTTCTCCTTCCACAGTGTCTTGATGTTTCAGTTTATCAAATGCCTCTGGAGATCAATAAGGTGGCGCATTGGTTCAGCAGTAGATTGCTGCCATACAGCGCCAGAGACCCCCGCTTAATGCTGACAACAGGTACTGTCTGTACGGAGTTTGTACATTCTCCCTGGGGCACACAGGTTTTCTCTGGGTGTCCGGTTTCTTCCCACACTTGTTGTGCAGGTTTATAGGTTAATTGGCATCTGTAAATTGTCCGTAGTGCGTAGGATAGAACTAGTGTACAGGTTGGCATGGACTAGGTGGGCCGAAGGGCCTGTTTCCAAGCTGTATCTCCTTTATCCAGAGTACCTGGTTCTCCTTCAAAAATTTCTACTGAAGAGCCTGTCCGATTTTCACGAGTTATTCACGAATTCTCCCGAGTTTTCCCCTTGATTCAAACTTGCAGAATGTTCACAATGAGTCCATAGGAGGTCGTAGGAGTTCGTAGATATACCGTAGCGGCCCGTTATGCCAGCCGTAGGTACTTGTGGCATCAGGTAAGTCGGGACGTTTTTTCCAGCCCGATAAAAAATGTCCATGAATAAAAATATGGTTGGGATGAAAGAAATTGCAACTTTGTACTCGCAAGGAGGGCATCGAAATAGTGGGAATTCGTGGACATACTCGTAGGAGTTTGTGAACATAGTCGTGGAAGGTCATAGATTACCATGATCTTGATTTTTTTTTAGGTCCTTTAAACTTGGCAGAGGTTTTGAATTAAGTCATGAAAGTGAGACAGGCCCTTAAATTGATCAAACACATGGTCACAGTGATTCTATCCCTGGTGAAGTATAGAGTCATTTACTAAGCAAATATAAATTAATTAGCCATTTAAGTTGTATATTATGTATAGGTAAATGATAAATCGAGAGGGAGATGTGGGATGGTGGCAAAAATGAAAAGGGAGCAGTATAGGATTTGTATAAATGGGAGCTGACACTGGGCAAGAGGGCCTTTGTCTCTTTTTCCCTATGATTCACCAGGGGGAGGTGATCTTGTTATGGCTGAGGGTATAGTTAGATAGTCAACTTCATTACTACTTCATTACTTTAAGAAATAAGGGATGGAAATATATCCTTATTCCCCTGCACACATGATAAAGTAGCTGGTGCATACTGTAGCTGGTGCTTCTGAATATCAGTACAGGGTATCGGTGACTTCAATGTTTTTATACCTTTACCAGAATAATCAGTTGCATCGAGTGTTTCTCATGGAAAGGGAAGCAGCTATTGTGCATTCTGTGCACAGATCAATTTGTAGAGCAAGTGATTAATTTTGCATTAAGTGAAGTAGCTTAACCACACTTGATAGATTTGGATGGCTGGCTGTTAAATTGACTGTATAGATGGGCAGTCAGTATTCGGAAAAAGGAAACTGGAGCTGCATTCATTTGAAACAAGAGGTCCAATTTTGTTTTAAAATATTTGAATCTAGATATTATAATGGATGAATTTTGTTTTAAAACATTTGAATCCCGATATTGGCTGAATTTGCACATCATGCTAACGAACATGGTGAGTGCAAAAATAAACAATAGTACTTACATAAAAGAGAACAAAGCAGGTAGATGACAGGTAGAGTGGTGTAGGATGAAGTTAAAAAGATTACAGGGTAAGACATGCTCAGCAAATGGTATGGCACTAGGGAATGTTGACGAACAGAGAGACTTAAAAGTCCATAGTTTCCTGAAAGTGGCAACAAAGGTAGGCGAGTTGGTGAAGAAGGCACAGTGATTAGATTATTATGTTGCACAGCACGGAAACAGGCACTTCATCCCACCAGATACATGCTGACCTTTTTGTCCCTATACACTAATCCCATTTGCCTGCATTAAGACCTTATCTTTCAACACCATGCCTATATAAATGCCTGTCTAAATACGTCTTAAGTATAGAAATTGTATCTGATTATATCACCGACTATAACCACCGACTCTATTATACCCTCTTGTCTTTGATACCCCTACTATGGAAAAAAAGATTTTGAGTATCTATCTTATCAACACCCCTCACGGGTTTGCCTTCATAGGTTATAAGAGTTGGGACTTTATCGTGCAAAAGACTAGTTAGGCCATCCTTGGAGTACTGTATGCAGTTAGAAACATAGAAACATAGAAAATAGGTGCAGGAGTAGGCCATTCAGCCCTTTGAGCCTGCACCGCCATTCAATATGATCATGGCTGATTATCCAACTCAGTATCCTGTACCTGCCTTCTCTCCATACCCCCTGATCCCTTTAGCCACAAGGGCCACATCTAACTCCCTCTTAAATATAGCCAATGAACTGGCCTCAACTACCTTCTGTGGCAGAGGGTTCCAGAGATTTACCACTCTCTGTGTGAAAAATGTTTTTCTCATCTCGATCCTAAAGGATTTCCCCTTTATCCTTAAACTGGGACCCCTTGTCCTGGACTTCCCCAACATTGGGAACAATCTTCCTGCATCTAGCCTGTCCAACCCCTTAAGAATTTTGTAAGTTTCTATAAGATCCCCCCTCAATCTTTTAAATTCTAGCGAGTACAAGCCAAGTCTATCCAGTCTTTCTTCATATGAAAGTCCTGCCATCCCAGGAATCAGTCTGGTGAACCCTCTCTGTACTCCCTCTATGGCAAGAATGCCTTTCCTCAGATTTGTAGACCAAAACTGTACACAATACTCCTAGTGTGGTCTCACCAAGGCCCTGTACAACTGCTCCTATACTCCCTGCTTCTGGTTGCATCACTGCAGGAAGGATATGATGGTTCTGGAGAGTGTACAGAGGAGATTCCGCAGGAAGCTGTTTGGATTAGAGAATGTTGGTTATGGGGAGAGATTGGATAGGCTGGGCTTGTTTTTCTGGAGTAAAGGAAGCTGAGGAATGACCTGACAGGAAGATTTCAGATAATGAGAGGCATAGATGGGATAGTCAATATATTTTTTGCACAACTGTAACATCTATATAACTTCTATAATCAATACCTTACTAATGAAGGCTAATGCACCACAATGATTCTTGACCACTATATCTACCTCTACACCACTTTCAAGGAACTATCTACCGGCACTCAGCTCTACAACACCCCCCCAGGCCCTGCCATTCACTGTTGGCCCTTCCCTGATTTGACTTCTCACATTTATCTGCATTAAACTCCATTTTAACCTTTTCAGCCCACTTACCCAACTGATAATAATTAGGAAAAATGCAGTGATTATGATTATGTAACTTGAACAGGTTCTCATTGGAAAAGAGACGTATTAGAAATGATGTTTGCTGCTTTTAGGATTTCAAGGGCACTACAAAACAACCATTTTCACTTTATAAAAACCATAGAAGCAGAGGATGAAACATGTGTAATGGGGATTAAATTCAAAACTATTCTTCAGAAACAATCTGTCAGAGAGAATAGACAACCTAGGACACAGGCTCAGAAGTAAGATGCCGAATGCATGAGTGGGTTATTAATTTTTTCAAGTGTAAATGAATAGATTTAAAACAGAAAATAATCATTTGGAAAACAATATGAATAAGTTGATTTATGATAAAATGGTGTTTGTGCATGATTAGTGCAGAATTGGCGGCTGATTTCAAGATCTCCAATATCGGAGGTTTTCCTCACCCAATATGCGGTGCCAGTGCAAACGCTTAAATGATGATTAATTGCCATAACTCGTGCAGGGCCACGGAGCCCCGTTATATTAGGAAGTGAACTGGATGGGCCTTGGTCTTTTCTTGTCTCGGATACCAACCCTCTTTAATTACATAAGGTGTGAAAAACCTTGTTTGGGGGGCTGGGTGGGGGGGGGGGGGGGGGGTGAGAGATGCTACCTCAAGTAAATGGTTGCAAAAGCTGATTCTAATGCTTCTGGTTTTGCATGGAAACAAACCTCCATCAAAAAACAGTGACAGTCAAAATGTAACTTAGATCTTTTTGTTTTCCTTCAATAACTTAGAGTGTATTAAATAACAAGTTCTGTAGTCATGGAGGCAAGATTGTGCACCACATCCACGGCTTAGAAATCTAGCCCTAACTGATCCAGTTTCCATTACCTAAGGAAAGGGATCTGCACAATGCAGTTTAACCTTGAAAACAGAGACCTTCATTTCCACTCCCACATGGTAGTTTTACAAGCAATCATTTAAATACAATATTTTCAAAACCTTGAGCCTGCTCGTAACGTCAAATTGCTTGAATTGTGCTTCTGTACTCCATCTATTATCATTATATCCAACTGATTACCTGTATTTGTGCATATTGTTACCTAGTAATGAAATCAAGGGTAAATTAATACATGAAAAAATAATACATTTGAGACATGACAAATGAATACATTTATCAACTGAATAGTGCACCACAATTGGAATAATTAGAAAAATCTAAAAGGTTGCCACCAATAATGGTGACAATTAAAATTGTCAGATTGCTACAAGAAAACCGAACTGATTCACTAATAATCTTTGTAGAGGGAAATCTACCATCCTTATCCATTTTGATGGATGCCTCCTGTACTGTATGCCTCATGAGGCATCGATGCGATTAATTCCTAACTTAAATTGAGGGGCAATTAGGGATAGGCAATAAATGCTAGCAATATTCACATCAAGGATCAAAAGTTAAGAATCACGAGCGTCAAGAATATAATTCACTTCTTACTTGGTGGAGCTTCACAGGCCCCATTAACACAATAACCACAAACAAATAAACAATAATCACAATAAACTAATAATCAATAATACTCAGTAATCAGACCATGATAGTGCAAAAACGGAAGCCTGTCGTGCAACCAAAACATTCTATTGCAGATTATAGTTACTCTGGCAGTCGTTATTGGTGTGCTGTGTTTAGGTATGTTGCAAAACCTACCTGAATCGTCGCTGAGAATCTGCCCCAGCCCGTGTGCGCGATTTTGGCGCTGTTTAGAGGGGGCGGGTTTAAAACACGATTTTTACTAGGCTGTTCCAATCGAAGATGTTCAGCCTAGTAAATCATTAACGAAAAATCGCTGAAAGACCCCGTCGCAAAAGGTATTATTAGTTTTATAGGCCTCGAATAATAGTTATAATAGTTTTAAAATCACTCTCTCAACCCGCGACCTCTCGCAGCCCCAGGGTTTTATAAAGCAAACAATTAAAGGTATGTACCTTATTTTTACATTAAAAGGGGCTTCTTAAGACCCCTTTATACAAAGTTTACTATAGCGAGTAGTTCATTTTGGGCTCTTTATATCCCGCAGTATTTTTCTGGGCATTTGAGGGCACAATTCCAGCGCAATGTGAACGTTCTAAACCAGCGCGTTCACAGGATCCCACTAGAAAGCTGATTTAAATTGGACTTTAATTCACAGCAATTGAACACTAAATTCCTTCCATTTGGCCTATAAATTGATGTAAATGAGATTTAAAAATCATGTTTTATTGTGAATTATTTGTGAATATTATTTGGACACTTAGGCTATTTAAAAATGTTAATCATTTATTAAGAAATGGATAGATGTTTAGATCTAGTAATTGAAGTTTGAAATTAGCTACAATTGGGTAACTAACTAATTATATGCTTTAATTTCAGGTCATTCAAGTAAGATTATTTTATATTTGTTTCAGAATGGTTCAATCTATGATAACTGAAAATTTCATTCAGTTCTCTTAATTTTTAAGAAGGTTATGTGCTTTTGACTGTCCATGATCACAGCTTTTTTGTTATGTCCATGGAAAATCAATAGGGAACAAGATGCTAATTTCCGAGTATGAAAATGGCCATAACTTTTTTATTACTTGAGATATGAAAGTGAATTAGGTGTCAAATTAAACTTATTGTTATGCTTTATCTGATGGGATAAATTGCAGACTTGATTTTTTTAATCTCAAAATTTTGTAACATTGCTACTGTGTTCAAGAGCCTGATAGTTGCCAGTAACAAAACTGTTCTTGAACTGCCACAGTTTTCTGGCTCCCATGCCTTCTTCTCAATGGTAGTAGTGAGATGAAAGTGTGGCCAGGGCAGTGTAGATGATTGATGATGTTAACTGACTTTTTGAGGCAGTTCGGCAGCGATTGCGGTGTCGGAGCCCCGGGATCGTTCCGGGCTACGGATGAGGCGCAGGTCTGTGTCCAGGGCTGCCCAGAGTGTTTTTCGCTTGTGACCCATGACCTGGGCATGCAATTCAAGCTCCGCTCTGAACTTTGCTCCACGGACGTCTCCCTCCTCCAATCACCACGCTCTATCCTCAGTCCCACCCCCACTACTTCTGCCTCTGACCGACACTTCCCTCCTCCAATCATCGAGCTCAATTATCATGGTCCTGCCCCCATTGCCTGCTGACCGACGTCTCTCTCGTCCAATTGGTTGTACAATTGGCTCCCTCGGTCATCAGTCCCACCTCCACTGTCTCACGGAAAGCAGAGATTTCACCGGGTCTTAAAATCCAGATTACAAAAAATGGGGGGGATTGTCCCCTACCTCTCAAAACAGGGGGGGTGGGTGGCGTGTCCATTGTAGTGGGTCCAGGTCCTTGCTAGGGTATGTTGATATGTATCATAACCAACCTGTCAAAGCACCTCATCACTACAGACATTAGTGCCACTGGTCGGTAGTCATTGAAGAATGTCACATCCTTTGAATAAACAAGTTCAAATTATTTAAATGCATGTTATTATATAAATTACTGGTCTTTTTTCATTTATATCCCTCTACATTATATCGGAAATGTTGACTTCTGTATTCTGAATTGTGTAAGTGCTTTCTCTGTGACTTTGCATGTAGTTAACAAAACAGTGGTCTACATCGCCCTCTACTGTTCTTTGTTAACAGTCACGTCAACCCTCAAATAATACATACTCCAACCTTTCATTATTAATAAGTAGCAATTTTATCCTCATTTCCGATCACTCTGTAACTGATACATGTGATATAATTTCCTCATTGTGCATTAATCGAATTGATTAATTTCATAACTTTTTTTTCTTACAGTTATTGATGTTCTAGTAATGGAATATGGGCAGGCTATTTTCACCCAGAAATCTGAAATAAATTATTGTAGTGCAGGATAATCTGCCCGTGCCACAAGAAATGTTGTATAAAAGTGATAAAAAAAGGTGCAGACTGGATGATTGAGGTTACACAAAAAAGCTGGAGAAACTCAGCGGGTGCAGCAGCATCTATGGAGTGAAGGAAATAGGCAACGTTTCGGGCCGAAACCCTTCTTTAGACTGATCGGGGGCGGGGGTGGGTGGGGACCGGATGATTGAGGTGTCTGGATATGGATTCCTCGTGTATTAAGTGATGTTTGTTGCCTTTCCTGTTGTGCATATCCAACACACCATTCTAAAAAGTTCAATGCCAACAATGCAAATAAATGATTGCATAATTTTGTGTCAGATAATTCGCCCTTTTGATCCCAGGTCCAAATTTTCTAACAATGAGCCTGAGAGGAAAGTTTATTGTCTGGCCACTTCCCAACCTCACAGTTATATTTCTGAGCACATATGCAAAGAAACGAACAAAATACAAATGACAAACGATAAGGATTTCTTGTAGATGATCAATGGTTAAATTTTGTTTTCGTAGAATGAAAAGGAATGAGGGGACAAGCGAATGAGACCACCATGACAACGCACTAGCCAACCCACGCAACTCAGAGAGAGGGGAACTCAGTTGTTTATCACTGCCGGGAATAAGCTTTTACTGAGTTGTGCCAACACAAAGCTTCCTAGAGATTCAGGGGCACAAGACATTGAAGATTGTTGAATATCGAAGACAAACAATCTGCTGCAAGATCTCAGCAGGTCAACTGCCTGTGTGGGGGGGAAAGGAAATGTCTCAATCGCTGGTTGGAATCTGGCAAAAGGATGCGATACAAGACTTCGACCTGAAACATCCCCTACAGATTCCACAAATGATCAGGATGTTTTTAAACTCCCATCTCTGGATCAATAGTAAGGGCCTCCAGATACTATTCCTTTCCCCTACAGATACTACTCGACCTGCTGAGTTTAGTTTAGTTTAATGGAGAGATACTGTACAACATAGAAACTGGCCCTTTTGGCTAACTGAGCTCACGCTAACCACTAATCTCATTTTTGCATTCACTCGCTGTATATTAGGGGCAATTTTACAGAAGGCAACTAACCTACAAACCAGCATGTCTATGGGATGTGAGAGGAAACTGATGCACCTGAAAGAAACCCTCGTAGTCTCAAGGTGATTGTGCAAACTCCACACAGATAGCACCTGAGAGGATCAAATCCGGGTCACTGGTAATCACGTGTAGTCTTTTTGCTCTATAATCATGTATAGATTTGTCACTGACTGGATAGCATGCAACATAAAAACTTTTCACTGCACCTCGGTACATGTGACAATAAACTAATGTAAACTAAAACTGGAACGGCAAGGCAACAACTCCACCAGCTGCATCATTCGGCTGATCCTGTTCCTCTCGAAGATTTTTTGTTGTTCGAAGAAATTAATTTTGGAATCTCTAAAATCTACAACAAAAGGCTGAACTTTTCAGGAGGAAATGAATGAATGAATGAATGAATACTTTATTGTCATATATGACAAGTCACAGTGACATTCTTTGTTTCCATACCCAAAGTATGCAACTAGTTTGCACATAAGGAGGAATGTCACCAGTAATGAGTCTAGTCTAATGAGAGGGATAGACAGAGTTGATGTGGACAAGCTTTTCCCTTTGAGAATAGGGAAGATTCAAACAAGAGGACACGACTTCAGAATTAAGGGACAGAAGTTTAGGGGTAACATGAGGGGGAACTTCTTTACTCAGAGAGTGGTAGCGGTCTGGAATGAGCTTCCAGTGGAAGTGGTGGAGGCAGGTTCGTTGGTATCATTTAAAAATAAATTGGATAGGCATATGGATGAGAAGGGAATGGAGGGTTATGGTATGAGTGCAGGCAGGTGGGAATAAGGGAAAAAAGTTGTTTGGCACGGACTTGTAGGGCCGAGATGGCCTGTTTCCGTGCTGTAATTGTTATATGGTTATATGGTTCTAGTCCAAGAGAGCTAGGCGTATTAGGCAGCACAACTGAAGAGAAACCTTCAGTAGCTTATTCATACAATTATGGCTTATTTGATTGTGCGATGTGTAACTGCTAGGGTCAATCTTCATCTCCAACTACAGATTGACTGAATTACGTGGGCTTGCAGAATAATTTCAATAACAGATGTGACTCAACCATGCTTGTGGGTCTCGAGTCACAAACAGACCAGAGCAGGCAGGGATGAGAGATTTAATTTCCTGAAGTGTTTTGGCAAACCAGAATGGTTTTCACAATACAGTGGTTTAATGGTTAGTAAAACTGATATTAACATTCCACGTCAAAAGTTGTACTATTTTAATTCCACCATCGTTCTGGAAGAATTTAAACTCCCATTTCTGGATCAATAGTAAGGGCCGGATACTAGCCCAGTAATTCAACAACATTAGAATTCCAGGCCATTCATACAAGGATCTGAGAGGATCATTATCATGTATCTGTGCACTGTGGACGGCTTGACTGTAAGCAGGTACAGTCTTTCCGCTGACTGCTTAGCACGCAACAAAAAAACTTTTCATTGTACCTTAAGTACACGTGACAATAAACTAAACTAAACTAAATGGAAGTTTGAAATGAATGCCGCTGCCTCTCCATGGTTATCATTTGACATCTCTACCAACATAGAGCTGTAGGCATAATGGAAACAGACCCTTCAGTCCAACTTGGCCCATGCCAACACTGGTCCCTCCAAGTCTTTCCTATCCATGTACCTATCCATGATGTGGCAGCGCCTATCTGCAGCGGTTCGACTACAGCCCGTCTGTCTTTTTTTTAATTTTTGTCTCATTAAATGTATGTCTTGACTAGTTTTTATTATTTTTCTTTGGCTGTGTATATGTGGGGGGTGTGGGGTACGTGGACCTGACTTTACCCCTGTCGGGTCTCCGATGCCGTTGGGCCTAACATCGTGGAGCCCGCGGCGGCCTCCTGCCGGGACCAACGTGAGGGCTCCAGTCGTGGAGCCTGCGGACCTGACATCATGGAGCTGGCTGTCTTCGGAGCGGGAGGAGCTGTGGTGGCGCGCAGCTGCGACCTGACTTCAGAACTTCGGAGGCTCCAGGGACATCGGGAGCTCCAGGTCCCTGGTGGGAGACCACGTTTCAGAGCTCCCGCAAAGGCACCTTCCCCCGCTGGAATCGCAGGGTTTAAAGAACCAGGAGCGGGGCCTAAAGGACCTGTGATAGCATGTGTCTAGCGCAACCAAACGTGGTTGCTTGAGGCGTACGGCCTCACGGGGCCGGTCCCACTTCGATCGGCGGAGGCGTATGGAGTTGTGTGGGGCTGGTCCCGACATCGCGCGGGGCTCTGAAAATCCTGCACTGTCTGAAAATCCCGCACGACAACGGCCCGTCGGCCCGCAGCCGCATTGAGGTCGTACGCAGCCACATCAAGGCCATACGCAGTGTTTTAACATCATATGCAGCGTCTTGACGTCGTATGCAGCATCTTGACGGCGTCTAGCGCACGTTGCACGGTGATGTCACCGCCCGACGCCGTGCGACATCCAAATTCAGTCGGCCCGCCTCCTGCCCAGCTGATTGGTGAGTTTGATATCGGGACCAGCCCCGCACAACTCCACACGCCTCCGTGGTTCGAATTGGGACCGGACCCGCGAGGCCGTACACCTCAAGCGACCACGTTTGGTCGTGCTAGACGCATGCTATCGCGTGCTGGTGTGACAGACCCTTAACATGGCCCGGCGTGGCTTAACCGGCCACAAGACTTACCATCGTCCGCTGGAGGCTTTAACATCATGAGCCCCAGTTCGCCTCGACGCTGCAGTTGGACTGCTGGACCGCAGGAGAAGAACAAAGGGAAGAGATAAGACTTTGCCTTCCATCACAGTGAGGACATGTTGGAGATTCACTGTGATGGATGTTTATGGAAACTGTGTTAAATGTGGGTCTTGGTTTTTTTTATAATGTAAGACTGCAGTAAATTCAATTTTGTTCAAACCAAGCTGTTTGAATGACAATACAAGACATTCTATTCTATCCAAATGTCTTTTAAATGTTGTTGTAGGACTTGTTTCAACTATCTCCTCTGGCAGCACGTTGCATATGCCCACCACCCTGCATTGGAAAGGTATTCAAACTCACATAATTGAGATCATTGATGCATGGAGTGGTAGATAGCATAAAGTTTCATGGCTTTTGTTACTTCTTGATTGCCACAATGCATTCACAGGGAGAGGGAACAACACTGGCCTCAACTGTAAAGTGGGAAGTTCCAGTTGAGCACCAAGTTGTTCCCACGTTTCGGCTGATCGCGCACAGAGACACCAGTGAATGCATTTCAACTTGTGTGCTGCACCCATAGTGGAGACTCAGTTGAGTATCGTGATGCATCCTACACTTCCATTCAATCCTGTAACCCAAAAATATATCTGATAAGTTGTTGAATTTCTGGGCCTTAATGCGTTTGGCATCATAATTCTGCAACATCTATCCTGTCATCTGCATCAGAGTAAGGTTCTGTATATTCCCGGCATTCCTATAAAATGAGGAGAAGAGGGGAGACTAAAATTTAAAAAGGCACCGTGCCAATTACCGCCAATCATATTGTATCCAAGTGCCACTTCCTCCGAGCAGTGGCGTGGAGCCAGCTGGGATCCCCCCCCCCCCCCCCCCCCCATCAAGCCAATGGGACTAATGCTGGAACATTGTGACTGGAGCCACAAATGTAGCTCGGTACAGCTCAAAAGCTGTTCCTGCTGAAGTCAGGGTTTGACAGGAGCAGGAAAATCCTGTCACTAACCCACTCAGATCAAATTTCAAACTCGTGGCATTAGTTAATAGCCGTTCCATTAATGTCACTTCACAAAACTGCGGTCCCCAGCATATGATTCACGCATGTACTGGCTGCGATGAGCAGTGAAAATTAAACCCTCTGGTTATTACTTACCCACAATTTACTTATCACACAAGCATGGCTAAAGGTTAATCATGTAGAAATGTCTCAGCCTCCACACCATATGAAGGTTTCTGTGCACAGTGTCAGGATCATTCATTCGCTCAGCATGCCCCCAACCTGTCCAAAACCAGTGCTCTATAAAGCTCATCAGTGACCTCAATCTGTTCTCCTCACAGCTTACCAATGTCAATCACTGAACAGTTTTAGAAAGCAAACAGCAGTGCCTATTAACCAAGGGTTCAGCAGTCCTAGCTTAATTTAGCAGAGGGACAATGGATGTTTTAAAATGTTGGTATTTGAGGCAAATTTGTGACAAAGCAAAATAAAGGATTGAGCATTTTTGAGAAGTCATGTTGTATGTGGTGGGGAGATATCAACAATTAGCTCTAAATGCTGAAGATGTGGCCAGGACGTGCCCACAGTAAGGAGGCTGACTACACTGCCATGGTGGATTCCACTAGATGAAAGTGACAATTCCCTGCCACACCAGGTGCAAGGCTTGGCCATATGTTAAAGATCTGTCAGTATTATTTACCGTTCTCAGCCACTCTAGTGCTTTTGGTCGTTTATGTTATGGAAGACCCTGCTGGCTTCTGAAGGTGAGTTTGAAACATACACGCACGTGAGGCTAGTCTGGATTTCATCGGTAAATCAGCAGCGAGCAGCCACAACCTGCCAACCAACTACAAAGTTTAAATCATTCATCCAGTGGAGTTCCTACATCCAAGTGATCAGTTGATAGAGAGGTTCAAATTGAATTCTCAATCTAAGCAGAATTTCATTCATGTGCAAGGTTGAAATGAATACCTCCTGATTTGGTGGTTACATTATCTCTTGTTGTTGTCTGTATTTCTTCATCTCTCCTGACTCGCTCTGAAAACGCCTGCTCTCTGGATACTATCAAGAGAGAGCTTGATAGAGCTCTTGAAGATAGTGGAGTCAGGGGATATGGGGAGAAGGCAGGAATGGGATACTGATTCTGGATGATCAGTCATGATCACATTGAATAGCAGTGTTGGCTCGAAGGGCCAAAATCCTACTCCTGCACCTATTGTCTATTGTATATAAGAAACATAGAAACATAGACAATAGGTGCAGGAGGAGGCCATTCAGCCCTTCGAGCCAGCACCGCCATTCATTACTCCCTATATCCCTTGACTCCACTAGCCCCTAGAGCTCTATCTAACTATCTTAAATCCATCCGGTGACTTGGCCTCCACTGTCCTCTGTGGCAGGGAATTCCATAAATTCACAATTCTGGGTGAAAACTTTTTTTCTCACCTCAGTCTTAAATGACCTCCCCTTTATTCTAAGACTGTGGCCCCTGGTTCTGGACTCGCCCAACATTGGGAACATTTTTCCTGCATCTAGCTTGTCCAGTACTTTAATAATTTTATAGGTTTCTATAAGATCGCCCCTCATCCTTCTAAACTCCAGTGAATACACGCCTAGTCTTTTTAATCTTGCCTCATATGACAGTCCCGCCATCCCAGGGATCAATCTCGTTTAAAATCTTGTTCCAGGTCACCAAATCCTTCATTATCTTCCTATTCTTATCGCTATTCTAGCCTTTAAGATCTCTGTGCACCTATGCTTCTGGTTCCTTAATCATAATTTCAATTGCATCAGAATCAGTGGTTACATTTGCACTGGTCTCAGTCCTAAGCTTTAGATTTCCCTCATTAAATCTCCCCATCTCTGTTTTTACAGTGCTTTAAAACATTATTTAAAATGTACATCTTTGACCAAGCTTTTAGTCACCCATTCAAATATCTCTGTCAGTGGTTTCACATCAAGTATGCTTTTATTGATGGCACTCTTGTTAAATGCCTTGAGGAGCTTTCCTACATTAAAGGAAGTTGTTGCCATGTGAAAAGAAAGTTAGGTAAAAGCAAGGGACACAGGGAGCCGTTTCAATCCATTCATCTACGCACCTGTTAGGATTCACAAGAAGATTCAACACCATCAGCATGTCAGCCCACTGGGAAATCCAGAGTCTCCAGATACAAAGGAGTGCATGACAATAGCTCTGGCACAAAGCTTTGTTGTTGCCAAAGCTCGATTCATATGTCTTAACCTATCGTGAGGGGATCATGGCAGGAGCCTCCTTGTGGCGATCCCCGGAAACGACAACACGATGCACTCTGTGACGTGTCGGGCGCCCAATTCTGTCAACATGTTGGACAACGACAGAAGTCAACAGCGAGCTACACGTCGTCTGACACATGAGCGAATGAACCTATCGCGAAGCATTCCTTACACTATTCAGGATCAGTGTTGGTCTGCTGCTCCTTCCATTGTTTATCCCTCATTGTTTAGGGGTAACATGAGGGGGAACTTCTTTACTCAGAGAGTAGTAGCTGTGTGGAATGAGCTTCCAGTGAAGGTGGTGGAGGCAGGTTCGTTTTTATCATTTAAAAATAAATTGGATAGTTATATGGACGGGAAAGGAATGGAGGGTTATGGTCTGAGCGCAGGTATATGGGACTAGGGGAGAATACGTGTTCGGCACAGACTAGAAGGGTCGAGATGGCCTGTTTCCGTGCTGTAATTGTTATAATACCAAACAGAGCCTGGAGGAAGATGGTCAGCAATAAGGTCAGCAATAAGGTCAGTGGAAGAAAGACCTGTTTCCTTTGTCAGACAGTTAGGCAAATTATCGCTGGAAGACTATAGGGGCCGCTGGAGGAGGGAGATGGCAGCCCTGCCGGCAGTTTGTTCATTTTTTCATCCTTTTCGCTATTTTTAGCATTTTTTTAAAGTTCGTTTTAATTTTCTACTGTTTGTTTTATGTGGGGAGGGGGGGTCGGGGGAAACTTTATTTCCAGGTCCTTACCTTCCCGGAGAGGTTATAAATTTTCGGATCACATTCTCTGGGCTCTGTGGCCTACCATCGCTGGAGCTGGAAGCCGTCTCCGACTGTCGTGAGCCCCACCGCGGGGGCAGACTTACCATTGGAGCAGATCCCTTGCCTGGGATCGCTTCCACCGCGGCCTGCGGACTTACCATCAAGGGCTCACAGTTTCGGGAGAGACTAGTCGGGAGCTCCAACACTGCGGAAGGTTCGGTCAGCCCCGACGCGAGGTTTCATCGCCCGACGCGGGGGTGCTGACATCCCCCTGATGCGGGAGCTGAACACCTCTACACGGAGGGCCCGAACACCGCCGGCTATGGGACTCAAGACCGTCCCGTCAACGGGTGGCTCAAGGTCCCCGTCCAAGGAAGAACAACAAGGGAAGGACTTGGAACTTTATTTTCACCTTCCATCACACTGAGGAATGTGTTGGAGTCACTGTGATGGATGTTTATGTTAAAATGTGTTTTCTAAATCTGTTGCTTTTTTAAATTGTATGACTGACCTGGCCAGTGAATTTCACTACACCGATTGGTGTATGTGACAATAAATGAACATGAACTTATTAGATAGAAATTGGCAGAGTATCCCATGCTCCTTGGGACCTGTGGCCTGGTGCGGGGCAGGCCTGGTTCACTGCTGAGACAAGATAAGATTCTACTAAGAACTTTTGAAACTTTGTTGCACCAGGAACGTGGCAACTCTTTGTGTACTGTCTAGGTGAAGTCTGCTGTATGATTTTACCAGATTGTATGTAAAACATAAAACAATTTCATTGTGCCTAGGTACATATGACAATAAAGCATCATTGAATTCAGTTCCGTTCTGAACCCAAACTATCTCAGGTGAAGAACCTCCACTGACATATGGTTATCGAAGAGCTGCTCATGGAATATTCTATTGCTCTCAATCCCTTTCATAGCTCTTTCAGCACTTGTTTGAATGTCTTAATTACTATGAAGTTTAACATAATTTACAACATACTATCAATCAATACGGAGGATCAGGAAGGGACCACCCGTTCCTTCAATTGAAAGGGAGTTAAGTAAATGAGCTAGTGGAGTATATATCTATTTCTAGAAAGTTAACTACAATTCCTCCTCCATATAAACTGCCTCATCTGCTGAGTATCTCAAGAACTTTCAGTTTTTATCTTGTGTTTCGCACGGTGGCGCAGCGGTAGAGTTGCTGCCTCACAGCGCCAGAAACCTGTGTTCGATCCTGACCACAGGTGCTATCTGAATGGAGTTTGTACATTCTCCCGTGACCTGCATGGGTTTGCCCTGGGTGCTCTGATTTCCTCCCACATTCCAAAGACGTACAGGTGTGCAGGTTAATTGGCTTCGGTAAAATTGTAAATTGTCCCTAATGTGTGTAGGATAGTGTTAGGGTGCAGGGATCGCTGGTCAGCGTGGACCTTCAGCGTGGGCTGAAGGGCCTGTTTCTGTGCTGTATCCACCACGAGCAAAGTCATTGAATTCTGACCCTGATAACAATATAACAACAGCAATATTGCAACTCGACTCTGGAGAACTATGTGGACGTTGCGTATTTCCCCTGCAACGCAATTGTTTTCCGCAGAATGCTTTGGTTCCCTCCCTCATACCAAAGGCACGCAGGTTGTGTGGTGTAATTTGGACAATTTAAATTGTACCTGGTGTGCGGGTAAATGGTAGAATCTGTGGTGAGTTAGTGAGAAAGTGGTGAGAATGAAAATATGGGATAAATGTAGAATTAGTGTAAATTGGTAGTTGATGGTTGGCATGGACTTGGTGGGACGAAGGGCCTGTTTCCATACTGTGTGTTTCCGTACCGTATGTCTCGGTGATTAAGTTATTCGTAGATAGGACATGATTTCATCATCTGGGCATAAATCAGTTACTTTCCTGTGAAATATTTTCATAAGAGCTGCTGGATCCTATTACCATAGAAACCTTTAATCCTTACCATTAAACCGCTGAAATCTTTGACAGCTGAAGGCTGCATTTGAATGTTCTGATTTCAAGCCCTGATTCCAACAGATAATAGATGGTGTCACTATATTATTCTTCCACAACAGGAGAAATCTTAATTCTGTAATGATTTACTAACGTAGAGAGACATTGAAAGATATGGTGCAGAAAATAAAAGATGCAATTAACTTTCGTAAGGTTGTGCATTGAAGGAGCTCTGAACAGTACGGAGAAGTGCGTATGTCCATAGACACAATTAACTGAGGTTTATGTTGAAGGGGAAAAGATTTTATAGGAATCTGATGGGTAACTTTTTCAAACATAGGTTGGTGGGTGTACGGAATAAGCTGCCACAGGAGGTAGTTGAGGCTGGGACTATCCCAACATTTAAGAAACAGTTACAAGATTCATGAGGTACAACGGATAGGACAGGTTTAGTGGGATATGGACCAAATGCGGGCAGGTGGGACTCGTGTAGTTGGGACATGTTGGCCGGCATGGGCAGGTTGGGCCGAAGGGCCTGTTTCCACACTGTGTCACTCCTCTTCTTTCGTGTGGGTGTGCACAGCCTAAAGTTGTTGGACAACTTGTTCTATTTGATCTTCCGTTTGTGCACGTCGAGTTGATTGCATTAGTCGAAACAGGGCGGACCACGTGAAGGTTGCAATCTTCCACCCCAGTGTCACTCTATGACTATGACATATGAGGTAACAAATATCTACATACCATCTGATGCTACTGTGAATTCTGTCAAAAATTGTCCTGTAGTAACAGTCAGAACTGTAAAGAATAGATGAATAATATCTGTTCTGAATAAAAAATGGAAAGCTGCAAAGTAAATATTATCAAATTTAAACATAAATTGCATGCAGAAAGATACGTGTATTTTCAAACCAATGAGGAATTATGATCATTAAATGACAGCACATCAGTTTTCATTGAATTGTTTTCCTTTAGGTATCCAGAACGTATTTTTTTAACAGGAACTGGAATATTTATGGAAGGGTACATCTATAAATTGTTATACTGTGTCGGAGCGATGATAAAATGATGAAAACCTGAAGGACAGCTTGAATTTGCTGAGCTGCTGATTGCATTAAGGGACATTGATAAAAATCTGTGATATTTTCTTGTTGCCTTTTGAAAATCAGAACCTTGAGCAATAGGGATCGGCCAGATCAATGTGTCAATAATTTACTGTGAAAACCTACTCACACTTTACAGAAAGCATCCATGAATTGGGACTCAATTTAAATATGATATTTATACTTGTGCGGAGGAGATGATGATCATCAGTGTGTTTTATAAAACACATATGTTGCTGATTCAAGGTGTAGAGATGCTGCTTGTGGATGAATCAACTGGATATACACAGTTTCTAACTCAAGGAGGCCCTTTGCCTGGGCTCCTACACTGCTCAATGAAACCCAGCACAAGCTTGAGGAACAGCACCACATTACATTTTCTGTCTTGGCACTGCCTCAGGATCCAATATTCAATTTAACCATTTCAGATAACAAGCTTTTCCCGTTTGTCTCAGAATTGGTGCGATCAACAACTTAGTACGGGTGTCAAGGGTTATGGGGAGAAGGCAGGAGAATGTGGTTAGGAGGAAGAGATAGATCAGCCATGATTGAATAGCGGAGTAGACTTGATGGGCCGAATGACCCAATTCTGTTCCTATCACTTATGACCTTATGATGCAGTTTTTCTCTCTCCATGGATGTTGTCTGATCTGCTGAAATTTCCAGGTTTCTCTTTTCTGATTTCCGGGAGCTTCTGTGTTCTGCATTTCAGAGTTGTAATGTGTTTTGATTTTATCTTTTCATCTTTTATAATTGACTCCAGCATCTTCCCCACCACCGATGTCAGGCTAACTGGTCTATAAATCCCTGTTTTCTCTCTCCTGCCTTTCTTAAAAAGTGGGATAACATTAGCTACCCTCCAATCCACAGGAACTGATCCTGAATCTATACAACACTAGACTAAATGGGACCCGTTGGGTCCCATGTTCACACGGGAGGGCTGGTCCCCCAACGAAATATTCCACCTCTCCACCAATTCCAATATTGGTGGCCAGTGGGGGGACTTTCTGGAGTGCTGGTATGGGTTCTTGGGGTGACAGCTCAGTCTCTCAAGCCTGATCTGCTGGCAGCTCACTCACGGCTGCTGGGCTGGCAGCTGACTCATGACTATTCCTTGAAATTCAATTTCAAGCAGGGTGCAAGGCCACCAAATTCAAATCCAGTTTCCAACCATTTCAAGCAGGGTGCAAGACCACCAAATTCAAGTGCAGTTTCGTACCACTTTCAACAGGGTGCAAGGCCACCAAATTCAAGTGCAGCTTCATACCATTTCATGCAGGGTGAAACCACCATAAAACAACACAAAACACCAACCCCACAGTTCAGTAGACATTCAGTGTGTTCAGTTAATTCATAGCTCAGACAGAGTCATGACCTCTCCCTCCCCCATCATGCAGGGCCTGAGCCACACCCACACTTCCGGGTTTTATAACCCCTCCCTCTCCCACCGGAAAAGGAGTGGCTTTCAGGGCGTGATCGACAGGAGAGAGATTCTCAACATTTTTTAAACACTAATAACATTTTTATTTTTCATTGATGGGAAGAATTGTCTGCACCTGCTCAGCGGAGGGGGGAATGAGTAAGATGGCCAAAAATCACAGCCGCAAGTGGTAGCATTTTATCTAAATTCAATATATTACAGTGCAAACAGGAAGTGCATTTGCAGTAGTGCCTTTCAACTTCAGCCAAAGCACCCAAGCCACCTTTTGCAGTAAGTAGTGCCTTTCAACTTCATGCCACCATATTTGCAGTAAGTAGTGCCTTTCAACTTCAACCAAAGCACCCAAGCCACCATGTGCAGTAAGTAGTGCCTTTCAACTTCAACCAAAACACCCAAGCCACCATTTGCAGTAAGTAGTGCCTTTCAACTTCAAGCCAAAGCACCAAAGCCACCATTAGCAGTAAGTAGTGACTTTCAACTTTAAACCAAAGCACCCAAACAACCATTTGCCGGCAGTGCATTTTTACTTCAAACAAACCATATTTTCATTTTCAAACCACATTAAGGTTACTTACAGTTGTGTAGACATTTGTTCAGTGTTACTCAGAGCTCAGAGAGACGTGACCCTTGGCTTCATCTATCTTGCAGAGACTGAGTGAGGCACACCACTTCCTAGTTTTATAGTCCCTCCCCCTCCCTCCAGCAGGTGCAGCAGAGAGAATGGTGATTTTTTTTAAACTACAAGCCAAAGCTCCCAAGCCACCATTTGCAGTAAGTAGTGCCTTTCAACTTCATGCCACCATTTGCAGTAAGTAGTGCCTTTCAACTTCAAGCCAAAGCACCCAAGCCACCATTTGCAGTAAGTAGTGCCTTTCAACCCCAAGCCAAAGCACCCACGCCACCATTTGCAGTAAGTAGTGCCTTTCAACTTCAATCAAAGCACCCAAGCCACCATTTGGAGTTAGTGCCCTTCAACTTCAAGCCAAAGCTCCCAAGCCACCATTTGCAGTAAGTAGTGCCTTTCAACTTTAAACCAAAGCACCCAAACAACCATTTGCCGGCAGTGCCTTTTTACTTCAAACAAACCATATTTTCATTTTCAAACCACATTAAGGATATTCACAGTTGTGTAGACATTTGTTCAGTGTTATTCAGAGCTCAGAGAGGCGTGACCCTTGGCTTCATCCATCTTGCAGAGACTGAGTGAGGCACACCACTTCCTGGTTTTATAGTCCCTCCCCCTCCCTTCAGCAGGGGCAGCAGAGAGAATGGTGAAATTTTTTAAAGCATTAATATCTCTCTGATTTGTCACCGATGGGAAAAATCATTCGCAACCGTAAGGCGGAGGCGGATTCAAACAAGGGGACATGACTTGAGAATTAAGGGACTGAAGTTTAGGGGTAACATGAGGGGGAACTTCTTTACTCAGAGAGTGGTAGCTGTGTGGAATGAGCTTCCAGTGAAGGTGGTGGAGGCAGGTTCGTTTTTATCATTTAAAAAAAAAATGGATAGTTATATGGATGGGAAGGGAATGGAGGGTTATGGTCTGAGCGCAGGTATATGGGACTAGGGGAGATTATGTGTTCGGCACGGACTAGAAGGGTCGAGATGGCCTGTTTCCGTGCTGTAATTGTTATATGGTTATATGGAGGGGGGCTCTGAGCGAGGTGGCCAAAAATGATGGCCGTCGGTTGCGGCGTTCTGTCGGAAATCGCAGCATAGTGGGCCAAAAGCGGTCAAGATCAGAGATTTAGTAATATAAGATTATCACCAATGCGTCCAAAATTTCTAGAGCCACTTCCTTAAGTACCCTGGGATGCGGGCTATGAGGCTCTGGGGATTTATCAGCCTTCAGTCCCATGAGTCTACCCAACACAATTTCCTGCCTAATGTGGATTTCCTTCAGTTCCTCCGATCCTCTAGTACACCGTACTAGTACATCGGGAAGATTGTTTGTATCACAATTCTTGCCCTTGAAAAGCATCTGGATATGGTAAGTATTGGAATATATTCACAGAATAACAGAGGGATTGGTGCATGGTACAGTAAATACCCCAGGCTGTTTTAACTGTGTCGGCCCGGCATCCAACCAAACAGGGTAAAAACCAATTCTTCCCCTTAAAAAATAATAACCAAATAAAAAGCACCTGGATATGATAAGTATTTGGAATACATTCACAAAAAAAGATGTTCTTGGAATGTGCTGAGATGACTTGGTGAAAGAGAATGGACAAGGAACACACCATATTTTGTTAGTATCCACTGGGATCTATTTTCTGAATTGAATTTCAGAAAGGTATCCATTTCATATTTCTTCAAAGAAGTACCCTGTAATGCTCAACATGTAGTTTACAGCTTCCATTCCAGCCACAACATGTCAAACACATACGAATTGTATCTTCCGAACTGCAACAGTGATCATCTGTATCCCTGTCAAAAACAGACCTGATCTCGAGCAGTATTCCCTGCTGGCATTTTGTTAGTGAGTTTTATATAATGAATCTCTTGAGAATTAAGTAAGTAACAAGACAAGCAATCGTGTTTGGGGTGCAAACGGTCCCTACGTGTAATTTTAAAAGTACGAATAAATATTATGCTTAGAATATCCTTGTAATTTTGTAAGGTATATTGCCTTAGTAGTTATTCACTTAAACTGGACCTAAAAGATTGCCTATTATAATTAGAAACATACAGAGGAAAATACAGCACAGGAACAAGCCCTTCAGCCCACAATGTCTGTGCTGAACATGATGCCAAGATAAACTAATCTCATGTTATCCCACTTTTTAAGAAAGGCGAGAGAAAACGGAATCGTAGACTAGTTAGCCTGACATCGGTGGTGGGGAAGATGCTGGAGTCAATCATAAAAGATGAAATAGCGGCATATTTGGATAGCAGTAACAAGATTGGTTCGAGTCAGCATGGATTTAGACAACTCAAGAGAGTTTATTGTCATGTGTCCCTGTATAGGACAATGAAATTCTTGCTTTGCTTCAGCACAACGGAACATAGTAGGCATTGACTACAAAACAGATCAATGTGTCCATATACCATTGTATAAATATATACACACATGAATAATTAAACTGATAAAGTGCAAATAACAGATAATGGGCGATTAATGTTCAGAGTTTTGTCCGAGCCAAGTTCAATAGCCTGATGGCTGTGGGGAAGTAGCTATTCCTGAACCTGTACGTTGCAGTCTTCAGGCTCCTGTACCTTTTACCTGAAGGTAGCAGGGAGATGAGTGTGTGGCCAGGATGGTGCGGGTCCTTGATGATGCTGCCAGCCATTTTGAGGCAGCGACTGCGATAGATCCCCTCGATGGAAGGAAGGTCAGAGCCGATGATGGACTGGGCAGTGTTTACTCCATTTTGTAGTCTTTTCCTCTCCAGGGCGCTCAAGTTAACCAAGCCACGATGCAACCGGTCAGCATGCTCCCTACTGTGCACCTGTAGAAGTTAGAGAGAGTCCTCCTTGACAAACCGACTCTCCGTAATCTTCTCAGGAAGTGGAGGCGCTGATGTGCTTTCTTTATAATTGCATCAGTGTTCTCGGACCAGGAAAGATCTTCAGAGATGTGCACGCCCAGGAATTTGAAGCTCTTGACCCTTTCAACCATCGACCCGTTGATATAAATGGGGCTGTGGGTCCCCATCCTACTCCTTCCAAAGCCCACAATCAGTTCCTTGGTTTTGCTGGTGTTGAGGGCCAGGTTATTGTGCTGGCACCATATGGACAGTTGCTCGATCTCTCTTCTGTACTCGGACTCATCCCCATCAGTGATACGTCCCACAATAGTGGTGTCGTCAGCGAACTTGATAATGGAGTTCATGCTATGACCGGCTACGCAGCCATGAGTATAGAGTGAGTACAGCAGGGGGCTGAGCACGCAGCCTTGAGGTGCTCCCATGCTGATTGTTATCGAGGCTGACACATTTCCACCCATACGAACAGACTGTGGCCTGTGAATGAGGAAGTCGAGGATCCAATTGCAGAGGGATGCGCAGAGACCCAGTTCTGCGAGTTTGGTAACCAGCTTGGAGGGAATGATTGTATTAAATGCTGAGCTGTAATCAATGAATAACAGCCTGACATATGAGTTTTTGTTGTCCAAGTGGTCCTGAGAGGAGTGGAGGGCCAGCGAGATCGCATCCAGCAGCAAGCGAACTGCAGTGGGTCCAGGTTTTTGTCGAGGTAAGAGTTGTTTTGCACCATTATCAACCGCTCAAAGCACTTCATCACCACCGGCGTTAGTGCCACTGGTCGATAGTCATTGAGGCACGTCACCCCTCTGAAGGATTTCCTGACGTCGGTCTCTGTGACTGAGACTGAAATACCATCACAGCCAATGGGGGCTCGGGAAGGCACATCAGTATTCTCCCTATCAAAGCGTGTGTAAAACACATTGAGCTCGTCAGGGAGTGATGTTTCGCTTACATTTGAGCTGCCTCCTGGTTTCGTCTTGTAGGAGGTGATTGCATTCAGGCCCCACTGCAGCTGCCGAACATCTATCTCATCCTCCAGCTTGGAGCAGAAGTCCCTTTTAGCCTTTTTGATGGCTTTACCAAAGTCGTATCTGGACTTCTTGTAGACCACTGTATCATCAGACATGAATGCCTGGTGTCTGGTCTTCAGAAGAGTGCGGATCTCAAAGTTCATCCAAGGTTTCTGATTGGGAATCACTCGGAAGGTTTTGATGGGGATGCAGTCCTCCACACATTTCTTAATGAAGTCTGTAACGACTGTGACGTATTCGTTCAAGTCCGTTGCCGAGGCCTTGAACATTGCCCAGTCTACAGACTCCAAACAGTCCTGGAGTTGTTCCTCTGCCCCTAGTGAGACCACACCTGGAGTATTGTGTGCAGGTTTGGTCTCCAAATTTGAGGAAGGACATTCTTGCTATTGACGGAGTGCAGCATAGTTTCACAAGGTTAATTCCCGGGATGGCGGGACTGTCATATGCTGAGAGAATGGAGTGGCTGGGCTTGTATACTCTGAAGTTTAGAAGGATGAGAGGGTATCTTATTGAAACATATAAGATTATTAAGGGTTTGGACATGCTGGAGGCAGGAAATATGTTCCCGATGTTGGGGGAGTCCAGAACCAGGTGTCACAGTTTAAGAATAAGGGGTAAGCCATTTAGAACGGAGATGAGGAAACACTTTTTCACACAGAGAGTTGTGAGTATGTGGAATTCTCTGCCTCAGAGGGTGGTGGAGGCCGGTTCTCTGGATACTTTACTAGATAGGGCTCTTGAAGATAGCAGAGTCAGGGGATATGGGGGGAAGGCAGAAATGGGGTACTGATTGTGAATGATCAGCCATGATCACATTGAATTGCAGTGCTGGCTTGAAGGGCCGATTGGCCTATTTCTGCACCTATTGTCAATTGTCATCTGCCAACATTTCCATTTCACTCCAATCTCTGCATATTCATGTACCTATCTAAAAACATCTGTCATATCTGCTTCCATCACTACCCATGGCAGTGTATTTCAGGTACCACCACCCTCTATGTAAAAAATAAAGCACCCTGCACATTTCCTGTAAACATTAAACCTTGACCCTCTCACTTTAGATCTCTGGTTACAGAGAGAAAGTCAAGTAGGGAAGATCCCACACAGATAGCCTGAAAGCCTGATTGTCTTTCTCTTTCAATTAGTGAATGGAAGATGGTGTTGATTTATTTAGAAATGCACAATCATCATTGAATAACTTTCAACCTTGAATCACTTTTGAATCAACCTTGGAAACACTTTTTCTCACAGAGAGTGGTGAGTCTGTGGAATTCTTTGCCTCAGAGGGCGGTGGAGGCAGGTTCTCTATTTCCTTTCAAGAGAGAGCTAGATAGGGCTCTTAAAAATAGCGGAGTCAGGGGATATGGGGAGAGGGCAGGAATGGGGTGCTGATTGGGGATGATCAGCCATGATCACTTGAATGGCGGTGCTGGCTCGAAGGCCGAATGGCCTACTTCTACACCTATTGTCTATTGTCTATTGTCTATAATGCTGTGCAGTCGAAACATCACCTGAAGAAAACCTACCCCATTAGCTCCAATGTTCATTTGATCCTGTAACCAGGGCCACAATCGTGGGTGCCACATCTGAACCTCATTTTACCTAACTGATTTGAACCTACTTGCATTTCAGGGTTGCAGGGATTCATCAGCAGCAGTGATGGCCAGCATATTATACCTTTGTGTTTCCAGGAAAAGAAGTTTATGAACCATCGGCTTTGGTCCTCCTTTCACAGGGTCTGTGAAAAGTGAAACCCTGGGCTGCCATCTGATATTGGGACGCATACAAGCCCTGTCTAAACCATCTGCATGAGTGGAGATACAAGAAACTCCAGGTGCTGAAATCTTTTAGCAAAAAAACAAACTGTTGGAGAAACCCAGCAGGTCAGGCAGTGTCTGTGGAGGGAATGATTAGAGGACGTCTCAGGTTAGGACCCCTCTTAGAGTGGAGATAGCTGGTGGAAAGCGGTGAGGGGAAGGGTGGGGTCAGAGTGGCAAGTGATAGGTGGATCCAGGTAAGGAGGGGTTGAGTGGCAGATGGGTCACGTGGGAGAGAGAAGGGTAGAGGCCAGAGGTGATATCTGGAGAAGCCAAAGGCTACCGATGATGGAATCTGATAAGAAAAAAAGGTGAGGAGAGATATATAAAGCCAGAGGGTGGGGAAAGTAGGGTGTAAGGAGGAGGAGAGTGAAGTGGGGGCGACAGTTTGGAAGGTGCTGTCAGCTTGCTATGGCTGCTATTTGTACCGTCTTCAAAATGCAAAGTGTAACAAGTTACATCCTCCTCTGACAGCATCTTCCAAATTCTTCCTATGTGCACCTTTCATTCCACCCCCTCCCCTCCCCGTTCCTTTCCCCTCTTCCTTCTACTCATAACCTGCTACCCCCACCAAGTCCCCTCCACATTCCACAACCCCACCTTTTCTAATGGACTTTATTCCATTGGCTGGTAGTTACCCTGCAGGCCATTAATGGTCAACTTACAAATTAAAGCCATTAATGTTGGTATACGATGCAAAAACAGAAATCCAGCCAAGCTTAGAGGATATTTGGCTCAAGGAAACACCACCCTAGCCAAACTAGGCTGGGCTGCTGACTTGACACAAAATCAAGCCTGCATTGCATGACGAAAAACGTGCTTGATTATTTATTAAAAATTAACCACATGCTTTCTTGTGTGGTTATAATGGATTTGAAAGATAGGTGGCAGTAATGGTTAGGAACAATGAACTGATAGTTAACATTTAACATGTTTAAGAAGGAACTGCAGATGCTGGAAAATCAAAGGTAGACAAAAGTGCTGGAGAAACTCAGCGGGTGAGGCAGCATCTACGGAGCAAAGGAAATAGCCAACGTTTCAGGCCGAAACCCTTCTTCAGACTGACATTTAACAGATGTGATTATTTTAATACTTAAAGACACATATGTATAGTGATTACTGTTGATCGGTAAGCTGAAGCTGCTTTAAAAACATATTAAAAATGGTGACGGGGAGGAGTGGGAGATACTGAATATGCTCAAACCTCCATACAGTTAAACTGAATAGTTCGATGCCTCAGGAATATTTCCTAACAGCTTAAAACATTTGAGTTGTTCGTTCTTGTCTGTTAAATTCCAGAATTAAATTATTTGATTAGTTTGTGAATATACTGTTTCAAAATCTCATATGAAATATCATTTCAAAGCCAGCTGAAATATTCAATAATTTTCTTCTATTTTTGCCTTGAAGTTTTCAAATCTATAATTCTGAGGTAATTAGCTTGTTATTCTTTCTAAACGTCAAATTCATAGATCACATGTGTCTATCAGATTTCTGAAGGTTAATAGGCCAACAACTAATATTATTAGTCCAAAGAAGGCTTGTATGTAATGTTAACTAACATAAAACTCATCATCCTAACTCAAATCCAGAAATTACATGTCTGTTGCCCATTAACAAATGATGGTTTAATTTACTTCAGAGTTAGTTTGGAGATATAGCATGGACACAGACCCTTTGGCCCACTGATTCTGTGCCGACCAGCGATTCCCATACACTAAAACTATCCTATACATACTAGGGATCATTTACAATTTTTACCTAAGCCAATCAACCTACAAAACATGTATATCGGAATGTGGGAGGAAACCAGAGCACCCAGGGAAAACCCACACTGTCAAGGGGGGAATGTATAAACTCCGTACAGACAGCACTCATAGTTAGGATCAAACCCGGTTCTCTGGCGCTGTAAGGCAGCAACTCTACCGCTGCACCACCATGCCATGGTGGGTCAGATATGTATGAGTAATTTTTGTAAGCAGGCGTTTTCAAAATTAAGAATCATTCCTTCCTTCAGATCCATACTAGCTCCCAACACAACAATCTTTCAGTCCTATTCCTCCTTCCTTATTTCTCTCCAGCCCTCCAACATTTTTTCTCACATGTTAATCACATCTCCTTTGGTTGACTTGCTGCTTCCTACACTCAAGGATGAATAATATTCACCAGTGAACTTTCCAAGAAACATCAAGATTATTAGTCGTCAGTCTCTTCCACCAGCTAAATTGACCTCCATTCCTGATTGTACTGTAGTGTTGTTAAGTTGTGATTCTGTGATTTAAGAGTCAGTACTAGGTAATTGCACAGTTTAACAAACCCTTCGGCCCACCAAGTCTGCGTTGACCAGCGATCCCCGTACACTAACACTATACTACGCACACTAGGGATAAGTTACAATTTTTACCTAAACCAATTAACCTACAAGTCTGTACATCTTTGGAATGTGGGAGGAAACCAGGGCACCCATGGAAAACCCACGCGGTCAAGGGGAGAATAATTTCCATACAGAGAGCACCCATAGTCAAGATCGCACCCAGGTCTCTGGCACTGGAAAGCAGCAACTCTACCACTGCGCCACATTTTTATTGTATCTTGGGCATCCGCTGAGGGCAGCTGAAAAAAGCAGGAGCAATGAGGTCTGTTTTTCGTAATTAGCACCATTGCTTGAACTTGGTATGATAAAGTTCCTGCCTTATAGCGTTTTCAGTGTCAGAGACCCGGGTTCAATCCCAAATACAGATACTGTACAGAGTGTACAGAGTTTGTACGTTCTCCCCGTGACCGCATTGGTTTTCTCCAAGATCTTCTGCTTCCTCCCACACTCCAAAGACGTACAGGTCAGCGCGGACTCGCTGGGCCGAAGTGCCTGTTTCCGTGCTGTATCTCAAAACTCTCCAAACTAAACTAAAAGTATCAATCCAATTCGTAAGACGTGAATCCCCACTGGGAAAAAAGACACAACCGAACAGGCAGCATCTCTGGAGAACATGGATAGGATCATGAACTTGGGGCAAATTCTCAAATAGAATTTGAATGGGACCTGGAACCCAGAGTATTCTTTCTGTGCTGGCCTCAGAACTATGTGATGGTGTGGGCATTCACTGTGGGCCATGAAGTCATACAGTGTGGAAACAGGTCCTTTGGCCCAACTTGCCCACACCGACCAACATGCCCCATCCACACTAGTCCCGCCTGCCTGTATTTAGCCCAGATCCCTCTAAACATATCCTATCCACATAACTGTCTAAACGTTTCTTAAACATTTCTTGCAATAGTGCCTGCTAAACGTTACGATCGAACCTGCACAAAAAACATTCAGGCACTGAACACACAGATCTTCCTTAAATCCGTGCACCTTTCCCAAGTGTGTGTGTGGAAAATAAATACATAAAAATGAGAAATTAGGATAAGAATTAAAATAATTTCTGTCTGAGTTGTGGGACCTGTGCAGCAAACAAAAATAGATCAAATTTAACTCTCAGCATTGGTGGATGTTAAGATGAAGTGAGCGGTCAATCTGCCAGCTGATTACCACTGTTGACAAAACTGAAACTCGCCCTGCAGATGTTATACAGCTATTCTGGGAAACAAAATACAGCTGAATGGAAAGTTGCAGGTAAATGAACCATATTGTTCCGATGTGGTTATTGTGCAGCTATCCAATTGATCCACAACTCTGCTCTCCTTCAAAATTATTTTGTTTATCAGTAGCCAATTACCTTAGTTCCAGAAGGCAACGGCAGAGGTGCTGCCTTATAACGCCAGGGATCTGGGTTCCATCCTCACTACAGGTGCTTGTCTGTACGGAGTTTGTAAATCTCTTCGTGAACTGCGTGGGTTTTCTCCGAGATCTTTGGGTTCTTCCCACACTCCAAAAACATACAAGTTTGTAGGTAAATAGGCTTGGTATAAAATGTAAATTGTCCCTAGTGTGTGTAGGATAGTGTTAATGTGTGGGAATCATTGGTCAGTGTGGACTCTGTGGGCCAAAGGGCCTGTTTCCATGCTGTATCTCTAAACTAAACTAAAGGGGCTGTTGCTTCGATTTCTCAATATTCTGGTTATGCAAATCTAGTCATTTGTTTCCTTGATGAGTTCATAAAATTACTGTCCTTGTTTTCATATTATTTTAGAACACAGAATAGCTGAGGTCAGAGTCGAACCAAGGTTGCTGGAGCTGTGCAGCAACGACACCAGCTGCTGCATCACCCTGTCACCCCCTGCATTGTGGCACAAGGGACAATGCTGCTGCCAGCTCCACGTGCAATTCCCTAGACAATGAAGCATCCCTATCTGTATAGAGCATGAGCTGGAGAATTTGCAAGCATGGATTGATAAGTGGCAAGCAACATTGTTGGGTTTTCTCCGAGATCTTCGTTTTCCTCCCACACTCCAATGACGTACGGGTTATAGGTTAATTGCATTAGTATAAATGTAAACATTTTCCCCAGTGTGTGTAGGATAGTGTTAATGTGTTGGGATCGTCGGTCGGTGCGCAGTCGGTGGGACAAAGGGCCTGTTCCCGCTCTATATCTAAAAACTAAACTAAAACTAAACATTGAATTCATACAAGTGACTGTCTCTAGCAGGAGGATGTCACATTACATCTATCTATCTATCTATCTATTATTATATAAAACTGTGTGCCTGCCGGCGTCCAGCGTCCGGCGTCCGGCTGCCGGCTGCCGGCCGCCTTTCTTCCTTTGATTCCTTGCTACACCGAAACCAGACGCAGAATCGCCAAGATCTTTTCCATTTCGGTAGAGATTTCACATTTCTTTCTAAGTATCCACTCCTGATTACATTTCGTCGTGTTTATGTACACATTTTTAATCAAATCCTTCTTCCCCCCCCCCCCCAACCCTCCCAATATTTCAAAAAAAAAACTGGCTTCTCACCCATAGAAGCCACCCCAGCCCCAGCCCCTGGTAAACGTTCCATAGTGTGATGTCACAATGCCCAATGCTCAAAGACATTCTTGCCATAGAGGGAGTACAGAGAAGGTTCACCAGACTGATTCCTGAGATGTCAGGACTTTCATATGAATAAAGACTGGATAGACTCGGCTTGTACTCGCTAGATTTTAGAAGATTGAGGGGGTATCTTATAGAAACTTACAAAATTCTTAAGGGGTTGGACAGGCTAGATGCAGGAAGATTGTTCCAGATGTTGGGGAAGTCCAGAACAAGGGGTCACAGTTTAAGGATAAGGTGTAAATCTTTTATGACCGAGATGAGAAAAGCATTTTTCACACAGAGAGTGGTGAATCTCTGGAATCTCTGCCACAGGAGGTAGTTGAGGCCAGTTCATTGGCTATATTTAGGATACTGAGTTGGATGATCAGCCATGATCATATGGAATGGTGGTGCAGGCTCAAAGGGCCGAATGGCCTACTCCTGCACTTAATTTCTATGTTTCTATGTTTCCCTCTCCTCAGCCCACCCATCCCTCTCTCCCCCACTCCCCTTCCCCCTACCCCTCTGTCCCTCTTCCATCACTCCCCCCTACCCCTCTACCCCTACCTACCTCCCCTACCTCCCCCCTTCTTCCACTTCCACTCTCTCCCCTTCTCTCCCCTCTCTCCCTCTCCCATCTCTCCTCCACCACCCCCCCCCTCCCCTCTCCCCCCCTCCCCCTCCCCCTCCCCCTACCCCTCTGTCCCTCTCCATCCCCTCCCCTACCCCTCTCCTCTCCTCCCCCCTCCCCCTCCCCTATCCTCTCCCTCTTCCCCCTCTCCCCCCTCTCCCCCATCCCCCCCTCCCCCCTCCCCATCCCCCATCCCCTCTCTCTCACCCATTACCCCGCTGTCCTTCCTTTTCCTCCCAAATCTGTACCGTTTCCGCCTCCTCCTCTCCCCTCCCTCCCCTCTTCTCACCCCCCCCCCCCACCTGTGTGTGTGGGGGGGTGGTTAATGTGAGTGTGATGCCCCAGCCCCCCCCCCCCCAAACGCCGTTGGGAAAACAGACCCAACAGGTCTGCACTTGGTCTAGTTTCCTTTATAACTAGTGTGACCCTTGCCACCAATATTCTGGGGACCTATATTGGTCAGAAACTTAAGATAACCCGCATAATAAAAAGCAATTTCCAGGTCAGCTGTTCTGCAGCTATGATCATTCTGCAGCTATGATCAGCCATGATCACATTGAAAGGCGGTGCTGGCTCGAAGGGCCGAATGGCCTACTCCTGCACCTATTGTCCTCTCTGAAACCTCTCTGCCCCCTATGGACAGCAATTAGAACTGCACCACAATACTCTGCATGCCTCAATGGGCGCAGCTGCAAAAGCTTTAAAAAAAACGCAGCACCATCTGGCACAAAGCAGTCTCTAGGATTTACACTTATTCTGTTGCCAGACAGCACAATGTGGCCACATCGTACTCCATCAACAGGCACATTCACCAGGCATCCTTCACCGGCGTCTTGCGAGGCGTAACATTCACTCCTTAGACGGCCACAGGAGACAGTGTCAAAACACAGGTACACCCAGTTAAAATGAACCATAGTCATAGTCATACAGCGTGAAAACAGGCCCTTCGGCCCAACTAGTCCATGCTGAGCAACATGCTCCATCTATAGTATTCCCACCTGCCGCGTTTGGGCGGTGTCCTTCTAAACCTATCCTATCCATGTATCTGTCGAAAACTTTAGACTTTAGAGATATAATGCGGAAACAGGCCCTTCAGCTCATCCCAGCCGTGACAACCAGCAATCACCCTACACACTAGCACTATCCTACACACTAGGGACAATTAACTTTTTTTCCCCCCAAGGCCAATGAACCTTCAAATCTGCTCATCTTTGGAGTGTGGGAGGAAGCTCCATTAAGACAGCACCCGTAGTCAGGATCAAACGCAGATCTCTGGCGCCATAAGGCAGCAATTCTACCACTCCATCATTGTGCCACCAAAACAGTTTGTTAAAGCCGTCATTGCACCTTCACAGCACAGAATGGCAAATTCCAGAAGACAACTACAGGAGGAAACTTTGCCAACAATGGCCACTATAGAACATAGCAACGTACAGCAAGGCAACAGACCCTTTGGCAACCAATGTCTGTGCCAAACATGATGCTAGATAAATTAATCGCATCTGCCTACATATGATCCACATCCCAACATTTCTGCACATCACCGTGCCCATCCTAAAGCCTCATAAATGTCACTGTTGTATCTGCCTCCTCCATCACTCCTGGCAGCTCACACCAGCGACCCACAACTCTCTTTGGAAAAAGCTTGCCTCCTCCCATCAACTTTGTCCCTTTTGCATTAATGGCCTCTGGTCTTTGACATTTCCTTCCTGACACTTCCAAGTTACACGTTACAAATAACTGAAACAAAGGACTTTGTGGGAATCTGAACGATGTCGATCCATGATGTCTGGGTAGAAAGACTGTGTTAAAATATTTTTTTTAATATATTATGTGAGAGTTTCATATTGAGGATTCATCATAAATGATTGCCAGATATAAAGCTGCAGAATCAGAATATATGGGATGGAATTATCATTCAACCCGTTATGCCCATACTGACCTTATCGGAAAACCTGTCCATTTAATCCCATTTTCTTTCCATACTTTTTCCACATTCAGCGTTTATCTAACTTAACGGCCTGTCCCACTTGGCCGTCATTTGCATGCCATTTACGTGACCTGTTAGCGTGTGGGTTGCGTTGTGTAACATGTAGGTGGCGCGGGATGGGTGCATGGAGTGTCGTGGAGAAGTGTGGAGTTGCGTGCGGTATCGCGCAGCGCGCCAGGGTTTCGTGCAAGTGATGGACGTGTGGAACAGGGTGACGTTTCGGGTCGAATGGGTGACGTTTAGGGTCGAGACCCTTCTTCAGACTGAAACATCATCCATTCCTTCTCTCCAGAGATGCTGCCTGTCCTGCTGAGTTACTCCTGCATTTTGTGTCTATCTTCAATTTAAACCAGCATCTGCAGTTCCTTCCCACAGATTAATTTGGTCTGCAACTTGCTACTTTTCATTCACCTCTTTTTTTGAATAGGGGCATTACATCTGCAGTTTTTCCAATTGCTAACACCACTCAAGAAACTGGAACATTTTAGAAAATCACAATATCATAAACTGGGTAAATATCATAAACTGGGTATTCAAATGACGTCACGCGCTCCAGACAGCTGTACGGACGCATGATGACGCACGTGATAGTTACTACCGGCCTGTCACGTGAATGATGGCCAAATGGAACAGGCCCTTCACTTTGAAAACTATTTTTAAGTCCCCGTGACCACCCTTTTCAGCCTTTACGTACCACAACTTACCTACTATTTGTTTCCTCTGTCACATGAACATCAAACATCTGTCTGGCAGATAAAAGTGAACCTGTTTAATCAAAGCCCTATTGCCGCTACCAAATCGAATCATGTTGAGGAAACCTATGCAATTACAAGTAACTCCTGGGTGCATCATTATTGCACAGCATGGAATGTGCTTCACCTTATTAACTCCAGTACCTCACAATTTGCTTTATTTTAGGATCAAAGGATGGATGAGTCATTGCTCAGAAACAGCTGGGCCAAGGATACTGCCGTGATGTCCTGGATCTGCGATGATTGTCCTCCAACACTACAGCTACCTTCTTAGATTAGTTTAGTTTAGAAATACAGCGCGGAAACAGGCCCTTCGGCCCACCATCCGCAATCCCCACAAACTAACATTATCCTACATACAATTAACCTGTACATCTTTGGCGTGGAAGGAAACCGGAGATCCCGGAGAAAACCCACAACCCACAGGTCACGGGGAGAATGTACAAACTCTGGACAGACAGCACCCGTGGTCAGGATCGAACCCGGGTCTCTGACACGATAAGGCAGCAACTCTACCGCTGCACCACCATGTGAGCTACAACTCCATTCAGCAGAAATTTCTCTCAATTCCATTGACTTCAGTTTTGATTCCACACTTAACTATACATTGCTTTGGTGTCCAGAAAAGTCAATTTCACCTCACCTCCGGAATTCTGTTTGTTTAAGAAGGAACTGCAGATGCTGGAAAATCGGAGGTAGACAAAAATGCTGCAGAAACTGAGCGGGCAAGGCAGCATCTATGGAGCGAAGGAAATAGGCAACGTTTCGGGTCGAGACACTTCTTCAGAATTTCCTTCGCTCCATAGATGCTGCCTCGCCCACTGAGTTTCTCCAGCATTTTTTGTCTACCTCAGGAATTCAGTTCCTCTCCACATGTGAGTCAAGGCAGCGATGAGAGCAGGAGTGATCTTGTTGAAACGAAAACTGAACATCGGTGAGGACACGTTTCTTGTGAGGTTCATGAAGGACAGCAAAATGCATTGGAAATTCATCAACTTGGGGAATACAATTTCAAACACTCCATACAACCACTTCCAAACTGCCAGTACATTTGAATTCGCCGAGACTGCACGGCATGTTTTTTCAAGCAAATGAAGTTATTTGATATGCAAATGCTATCTCTGACCTGCCTGAACATTTGAAAACCAAATGGTGGAATTTAAAAAATCAATAAAACTGAACAAAAATTGTTCCTCCTAAGATCAAATAAGTTGGAGTTTCCAAAATTGCATGCAAGTGACATAAAGAGAGTTTTGTGGCTGCATTAGTCTGTAATGAGCGTGGAGGGCTGTGGTGGCGCACTGCTGCGACCCGACTCTGGTGGATGGTGACACCGGGAGCTCACGGGTCCCCGGTGGGAGACTGCTTTATGGGGCACCGGCAACGGCGACTTCTCCCGCTGGAATTGCAGGGTTGAGAGTGACCTGGAGCGGGGCCTTACATCGCCCGGCGCGGCTTTAAATGGCCACAGACATGCTAGCGCCCGCCGGGGACTCCAACATCGGGACCCGGAGCAGGGCCTTACATCGCCCGGCGCGGCTTTAAGTGGCCGTGGGACTTGCTAGCGCCCGCCGGGGGCTTTGACTGACTTTGTCCGGGAGAGGAATGGAGAGCAGGGGAGAGGCAAGACTTTGCCTTCCATCACAGTGAGGAGGAGATTCACTGTGATGGATGTTTGTGTAAATTGTGTTGGTGTGTGTCTTGGTTCTTTTCTTGTATGACTGCAGAAACCAAATTTTGTTTGAACTTCATGTGGTGAAGTTGGTGCTCTGGCTGCTCTGTTTTAGCCAGGATTTACACTACCAGTCATCTAAGATCTAGGTGCTCCAGGGAACAATCAAACACAGTCAATCGCAAACAAACATGTTCCCACAACCTGTTTCCTATACCCAGAGCAACCGCGATCCATGCACATGCAAATGAGCTCCAAACACACAACAAAGCCATACACAGACCAGAAACTACACCTATTATTATCATGCACAACCACATCCCTTTATAAACCACAAACATTCATCTAATATCACATTCGTAAACTGAACAATTCCAAAAGCAAATTACAATATTTCAATCCCACGTCATGCTGCTATCAAGCAGTGAACCCCTCCCTCCGACACAGAAGACTTTCCCTTTCCTAGGGTACTCTTTGCTGAGTAGTCCTTTACTAAATGTTGGTGCTCTGGCTGCCTGGATTTACACTACCAGCTCACCTTCATCATTACTCTGAAGTATACATCATGCCAATAAAAAGCAATGCTGTGTTTCAATTCAGGCCCCGATCAAAATGAAGTATAATTGATGTCATGGCATGATTTGTAACATTTCTAAAGGACCCCACCTGATTTTGATGCAGATTTCATCTGCCTGCAAAACTTATGGATTCATATTACAAAAGGGTCTGGAGAGATTGAGTTGGGGGTAAGTAATGGGCAGCCAACATTTAAACAAAACCTTTACATAAAATATCCATGATTTCCAACTGATCTAACAACAAGAATTGTCTGATCTAAAATTGGAGATAAAATTTTTGAAGATCATCTACATACACCCACTTTATTTCTGTGAAGCACAAAAATACTAGCAGTTCACTGTACCCCTGGGCTGTACTCAGCTGTAAGACCACAACCTCAACACTGACCACAGTAATGTACCACACCATTGTTGAAGAAAACTAACCCTGGCCTTGATCTAACCAATGGTTCCTCGGATAAACACAAATTTCTGGAGTAACTCAACGGGTTCGGTAACATCTCTGGAGAAAAAGGTTGGGTGATGTTTCGGGTCAGGACCCTTCTTCAGATTCCAGTCTGAGGAATGTGTCCCCACCCGAAATATCACCATCTTTTTTCTCCAGAGATGCTGCCTGACCCACTGAGTTACTGCAGTACTTTGCATCTATCTCTGGTATAAACCAGCATTTGCTCAATGTTTCCTCAGCCAATTCCTGACCCCCCCTCCATTTCCTCCTCTTCTCCATCCCATTTCCCCCCTCCAATTCCAGACCTACTCCCCAATTCCCCGCCGTCAGTATAAGGAAATGGTTGCTGGCCAAGTGCAACAGACCCTCTAATTACCTGCTTCCAGAGCAGAGAGCAATTGGATCAGGGGCTGTCAGAAGAAGCTCCCACGCTCAGGTTAATCATACTGCCCTTATTTATTGCTGTATAATATATTAGGAAAACTTCCAGCAAAGTAGAAGAAAAAACGCATCTCTTCAGAACAGGCTGAGGAACGAGGGAAAGCAGATTTAGGGCATCACATTTTCACCATTGACAGGTGTAATCGCAGTACAGCAATAACGCAGAGGAGTTGTCACATCCCATACCTCTGTAATGATGGTCACTGGCAGTGATAAGAAGAGGCATCTTCAGCTAATTTCTCCTTAAAATGTTCCACCTTGTGAACAATTATGAGCACATTCATTGTTTCAGACGAATGCTCTGACACTTTCAGAAATTAGTAAAATGAAATCTGAAATCTTAAACGTACCATTTGTTTCATTCTTCCAGTACAATGAACAGTTTCATTGTTTAGGTGATATAAGATTTCAAGATTCATTGATACATTAGAGCCCTCATCATATAAACATATTCAAGGTTGGCCTGGATTTATCCATCAACCTTGGGTGTTGTAATTGTTGTTATCACTGAATTACCATAGTTGAGTTGAGTTTAGACTTTAGAGATACAGTGCGGAAACAGGCCCTTTGGCCCACCGAGTCAGAGCCAACCAGTGACCGTCTTTGGAGTGTGGGAGGAACTCAGAGATCCCGGAAAAACCAACGCAGGCCATGGGGAGAACGAACAAACACTGTACATAAAAGCACCTGTGGTCAGGATCAAAACCGGGTCTCTGGCGCTTGTATGGCAGCAGCTCAACCGCCATGCCCGTAGAAAAAATCTGTTCTTTCGTCAAATCATAACTCAGGTGTTGATCCTGGTCACTCTGCTTTTGACTCCCGCATTTAATTAAGCCACTGGGAGAGTTAAGAAACAGCCAGAATACATGTCACTAATTCAGTCTTACTATGATGCCTTCACATATATATGTTGTGGATCCAACCTTCTGCATGAACTCTGCTCTCACTGTGAGCTTGCACTATGTATGCTTAGAGATCTTGTGTTCATTGATATGAATGCTCCTGAATGAGTGTAGTGTTTTGTTACAGTATTTTAACATATCAGAAAAAAAGCCACACACGTGTATTTTCACGGAATGACACTTTGGTCAGATTTTATAGAGAGTGTGACTTCACTTTTGATTGGTAGCGTTGTGGCATATTGTGAGAATATCAAACTCAAGAGTCAAAATCAACACAACTCCCTGCAGCTGGATTTAACATTTTACTTTGAAAATTTTAAATAGCAAACTGTGATTTGTGGCTGCCTCATATACATTAACAAGATTATTAACACATTTCCGTCACATTATTTTCTTTTCGTCAAGGTGTGTGATTCTATTTGCACCAAAAACAAAGGGAAGCAGAGGGGAAGAAGGGAGTGAAGAATTCACAGAGCATTAAGGGCCCGTCCCAGCTGGCAATTTTTTTGGCGACTGCCGGCATCATTGACTGACGTATCAGGTCACCGAAAAACTCGCGGTGTGACGCAGCGTGATGACGTATTGACGCACGGTGTTTTTTCAAGTGTCGCAACATTTTTTCTGTCACCGCTGGATTTTGAAATGTTCAACATCTTTTGGCGACACTGATATGACGCTGGCAGTCGCCGAAAAAAAATCGCCAAGTGGGACAGGCCCTTTAGGCTGCCCACTACAATTTTATCTAATCAGTGAATGTGTATTGCACAAATTATACTGAGAACCAATCACGTGTAGAATTACGTCGCCAGGTTCTTACAAGCAATGCATGCCTTAAAGTGCTACAAACAGGGGAAACAAACCATTTTCCTAAAAGCTTTTTTCAAATTCATGGAAAGAAGCCTCCTGTCAATCAAGAATTAAGAAACTAGATCTTTCGTTATAACTAATTCCTCCAAATGTACTCCCCCTCCTCCCATTAACCCAAAGGCCGGGTACATTGTTCCAGAACATTCCACGCGCCTCTCATACAGACACTGCATATTCTCTCCATCGTGGAAGCTGACTTTCCCTTTGTCATAGTCCAAGCAAATGCCAATCTGATTGGGCATGGATAGGTAGCGGTCACATGAGTCTGTGCATGAAGTGGAAGGACTCTTTGGGATGAAGAACTTCCTCATTCCTATGGTAACAAAAGTGAAAGGTTGGGAGTGTTCCAAAGCAATATCTTCACTCCCGCTGTCGTGACCACTGTCATGGTCATACCTGTGGGAGACAAGAAATTATTTTAGAGAAGAGAATTAGCCAACAAAATATAACTCACATCATGAAAAGAAACACACAGAGTGCTGGAGTAACTCAGTGGCAGCATCACTGGAGAACATTTTTTAGTTGACGGTTTAAGTTGGTACCCTACTTTAGACCTGAAACATCACCAATCCATTTTCTCCATAAATGCTGCCAGACCTGCTGCGTTACTCCAGTATTCAGTGTAATTATTTGTAAACTAGTTACTACAGTTTCGTTTTAGTTTTAGTTTACAGACAATATGCGGAAACAGGCTCTTCGGCCCACTGAGCCCGTGCCGACCTGTGATCACCCCGTACACTAACACTACCCTACACACCAAGGAGAATTTAGAATTCTTACTGAAGCCAATTAACCTACAAACCTGTACGTCTTTGGAGTGTGGGAGGAAACCAAAGTACCTGGAGAAAATCCACATGGTCACGGAGAGAACGTGCAATCTCCGTACAGACAGCACCCGTGGTCAGGATCGAACCCGGGTCTCCACCGCTGTAAGGCAGCAACTCTACTGCTGTGCCACCATGCTGCCCTGTTCCTAGTAGCTATCATTGAAATTCAGTTTTGAATATCGTGGGCTGAATGTATTGTTACCACAGTCTCTTCTAAAATAGGTGTCTTGGCACTTGACCCAGGTCTGCCTGGAACTTGCATCAGACAGGCCATGGGCATCCTTATGGCTCCATCGGATTTTTCCCTGACAAGTTATGGTCAAATTGTTCCTGGTTTCTTCCTATAGTATCAGCAGAATGAGTAAGATAGTCTTTGCTTGTGTTAGCAAACAAAGCAAGGCACGCTACTGTTTACCAATCGGAAAATTGCAATAAGACTGTTGGTAGTCAGTAGATTGATTGCATCCCACTTTGTTTACACACTCTCACGCTGCAAACAGCGAGGTGAATTGCACAGAATAACTTTCCATCATTTCACCCTTCAGGTTCATCTCCAGGAAGTCGAGATCAAATATGCCCGTAGTTCGCTCATTTAACTTTGTGATGTTTAACTTTATCTGCTATCTTATTTAAAGAAACAATAAAATGAAACCACTTCCAATTGGTAGAAATGGTTATAACTTGGGTCTGAAGAAGGGTCTTGACCCGAAAGTTCACCCATTCCTTCCCTCCAGAGATGCTGCCTGTCCCACTGAGTTACTCCAGCATTTTGTGTCTATCTTCGGTTTAAACCAGCATCTGCAGTTCCTTCCTATACATAACTTGGAGTTTGTGCATTCACTCCTCTGCATATATTCCTCTGGTTAATTTCCAGAATGTGTTCTATGAAGCTCAGACCCCTCATAATCAGGACACGAATAAGAAAAAAAAGCTCCAGAAGCTACAAAGAGCAATGGATTTGTCTAATTGATGATTGTGTTCATTCAACAAGGAAATATACGCTTAAAATACTTTAATTTCATCAACAGGACCTCTTATCTACTTCGTTGGAGACCTTTGACATTTCTTTAATTGAATTTTATTGGACTTCGATGTTGTATCTTTGCACTAAATTTAGTAACCTTTATCTTTGCACAGTGGACGGCTTGGTTATATTCATGTGTAGTTTTTGTTTTACTGGATGGCACGTTAACAATAGCTTATCAATGTATCTCATGACAATAATATGCAAAACTAAATTAAAGTAAATAAATGTTGAATGAATGTCAGAGAGTCACAAGCTACACTTTTGTGAAATTACTAACGGGAGTTTAGCATCTTAGGCAGTCATTTTCAGCTGACTTTGACAATTTAAACTGGTGATTAGGGCTCCCTGGAGGATCAGACTGAAGAAAGGGTCCCTACCTGGAATGTCATTCCTCCATTTCCCTCCATAGATGTTGCCTGACCTGCTGAGTCCCTCCCGCACTGTATCTTCAGCTCAAGGTTGCAGCATCTGCTCTCTCCAGCATGGAATCCCATGGCACTGAGGAAGGCTGTCGCTACCTCCACCAGCTTCTTGAAAAGTCTCCCCAAATGTTCCACTGCCAAGACCCTTTTGTGCCCCACTGCAATTTTTGCTCAGATATAAAGCCAATTCCATTTTGAAAGCTACCAATGATTCTGTTTCCACCTCCCTTTTCAAGCAGAGCATTCCAGTTGACAGAAGCCAATGCACGCAAATTTTAGTCCTCATCTCCCCGCTGATTATTTTGGCCATTCACCTTAAAACTGTGCTGCCAACCCGCTGACCAGCAGTCGCAGTTCTGTATTTATTTCATCAAAACCTGCCATGGGTGGTGGAGGAGGCAGATAAGATAGCAAAGTTTTAAGAGGCTTTTAGATAGGCATGTGGAATGCAAGGAATGGATGGATAGAGTAGCTGGGACATGTTGGCCGGTGTGGGCAAGTTGAGCCTGTTTCCATACGGTATCACTCTCTGACTCTATGATATGGATCATTTACAGGCAGATAAAGTTCATTTATCTTGGCATTATGTTTAGCACAGACCCTGTGTTGGGAAAGGCATGTTCCTGTGCTGTACTTGTCTATGTTCTGTGCTCTATTGCAGCCAGAGTTGCTGTTGGCTCCATTTGTATACCTCTCTGTGACTTAGGATATATCCCATTCAGACTGCTTTTCTGTGAGTTCTGCATCACTGCACATGTTCGACTGCTGCTACAATACTGAGATGCTTTACTTGGTGGAGTTGGATGGAAACTGGATACTCTGCCTGACTCCACAAACCAGCCGACCTGCATGCACCCACTGCACCAGATTGCCAGCATCACCTCATCTTTCCCCCAACAATTATATCTTCTCTTAATTCTGAACTATAGCACAGAACAAAAGTGAAGCATGAATTCAATGGGTTTACTCAGTTCAATAACATGGGCCAACAGTAATAACTATTGCAAACTTTCAAGTAAGGGTGGCATAGCGGTACAGCTGCTGGTTCACAGCGCCAGAGACCCAGGTTCGATCCCGACTACAGGTGCTGTCTATGCAAAGTTTGTATGTTCTCCCTGTGACCACATAGGATTTCTCCAGATGATCCCATTTCCTCCCACATCTCAAAGGGGTGCAGGTTTGTAGGTAAAATTGGCTTCTGCAATTGTCCCTTGCATGTAGCATGCAAAAGTGCGATAACATAGTGTACAAGTGATCGATGGTCAGTGTGGACTCTGTGGGTCGAAGGGCCGGTTTCTATGCTGTATCTCGAAACTAAACTAACTCCGTAATTTTATTGATGGCGGTATGGACAAATCAATAACTGGTTTGCTTCAGGTTTTAACTGAAAGATAATTTTGGTGCAGAGTAGAGCCATTATATTCTCGTTCCACCTCGTTCCAGCTGTCCTGTGTGTTTGACAAAAACACTCAACTTTCAAAGGACGACCATGATCACAATTTGAAAGCCCCACACTATATGTATGACTACATTATGACTAAAATGCCCCAGAAATAAATATTTTTTTAACATAAAGGTATCTTACAAATAATATTTATTGAATAAAACCTGCCATGGGGGCTAACTGCCACTGTGTTATCCTGATTTCTCATCTGAATTACCGAGGAACATCAAAGGAATGAAGTGAATGACAATTATTTGCTACTTGGTCACGGGCTCTGCAGTGGGGTGCTGGACAAGACAAAGACCTGAGCAAATTCCCCTGTACATTTGGTGCAAAATACAACTCTCTTATACAAACCTTTCCAGAAAATGTTTACAACCACTATTCAGGCATGTACATAACTAAACAAGCAAAATCAAGCACTCAGAATGTAAGTGATGTAAACCTGGGACTGTTGATATCCCGTGGACTGTGAAACCACTCCTGCAGCTTGGCATCGGACACCACGCCTACTTTCACCAGATAGGAGGATGCATCCACACGGAAGGCCCAGTAGTATTTCCCTTTTGTTATTCCCGTGTCTCCCGTGATGAAGTCCAGAGACATGTAACTTCCGGCCATAATCCGCTCGGCACCCAGCAGCAGAGGAAACCCAGCCACACTCTCCACAGAGTCTCTTTGTTTGTTGAGAATCAGGTGATCACTGTTGTAGCCGCAATTCGCATCAAATAAAAACCTAAAAACTGTAATGAGGTTAGAGAAATGGTCAGAAACATAAAACCATATAACAATTACAGCACGGAATCAGGCCATCTCGGCCCTTCTAGTCCGTGCCAAACACTTATTCTCCCCTAGTCCCATATACCTGCGCTCAGACTATAACCCTCCATTCCTTTCCCGTCCATATAACTATCCAATTTATTTTTAAATGATAAAATCGAACCTGCCTCCACCACCTCCACTAGAAGCTCATTCCACACAGCTACTACTCTCTGAGTAAAGAAGTTCCCCCTCATGTTACCCCTAAACTTCTGTCCCTTAATTCTCAAGTCATGTCCTCTTGTTTGAATCTTCCCTACTCTCAGTGGGAAAAGCTTATCCACGTCAACTCTGTTTATCCCTCTCATCATTTTAAAGACCTCTATTAAGTCCCCCCTTAACCTTCTGTGCTCCAACGAATAAAGACCTTATTCAACCTTTCTCTGTAACTTAGTTGCTGAAACCCAGGCAACATTCTAGTAAATCTCCTCTGTACTCTCTCTATATTGTTGACATCCTTCCTATAATTAGGCGACCAAAATTGTACACCATACTCCAGAATTGGCCTCACCAATGCCTTGTACAATTTTAACATTACATCCCAACGTCTATAAATGCACTGATTTATAAAGGCCAGCACACCAAAAGCTTTCTTTACCACCCTATCTACATCAGATTCCACCTTCAGGGAACTGTGCACAGTTATTCCTAGATCCCTCTGTTCAACTGCATTCCTCAATTCACTACCATTTACCATGTACGTCCTATTTTGATTTGTCCTGCCAAGATGTAGCACCTCACACTTATCAGCATTAAACTCCATCTGTCATCTTTCAGCCCACTCTTCCAAATGGCCTAAATCTCTCTGTAGACTTAGAAAATCTACTTCATTATCCACAACACCACCTATCTTAGTACAATCTGCATACTTACTAATCCAATTTACCACACCATCATCCAGATCATTGATGTACTTGACAAACAATAGTGGACCCAACACAGATCCCTGTGGCACCCCACTAGTTACTGGCCTCCAACTTGACAAACAGCCATCCACCATTACTCTCTGGCATCTCCCATTCAGCCACTGTTGAATCCATCTTGCTACTCCATCATTAATACCCAACAATTGAACCTTCTTAGCCAACCTTCCATGAGGAACCTTGTCAAAGGCCTTACTGAAGTCCATATAGACAACATCCACTGCTTTAGCCTCATCAATTTCCCGAGTAACCTCTTCAAAAAATTCAAGAAGATTAGTCAAACATGACCTTCCAGGCACAAATCCATCTTGACTGTTCCTAATCAGACCCTGTTTATCCAGATGCTTATATATATATATCATCTCTAAGTATCCTTTCCATTAATTTGCCCACCACTGATGTCAAACTAAAAGGTCTATAATTGCTAGGTTTACTCTTAGAACCCTTTTTAAACAATGGAACAACATGCGCAGTACGCCAATCCTCCGGCTCTATTCCCGTTTCTAATGACATTTGAAATATTTCTGTCATAGCCCCTGCTATTTCTACACTAACTTCCCTCAATGTCCCAGGGAATATCCTGTCCGGACCTGGAGACTTATCCACTTTTATATTTTTCAAAAGTGTCAGTACTTCCCCTTCTTTGAATCTCATAGTTTCCATAGCTACTCTACTTGTTTCCCTTACCTCACATAATTCAATATCCTTCTCCTTGGTGAATACCAATGGAACATGCATAAGAGCATGTTCCATTTTTATAGACAAGCAGAATAAAGCTGGTAGTTTTTGTTAGTTTTCGGACCGTATGTTACAAGGTTTCATTATCCTCTGTGCTCTTGTCCCAAGCTATCTTATGTTTCTCTCTTAAAAATTAACTGCTGGAGGATTTCCGCGGGTCAGGTAGCATCTGTGGAGGCAAATGGTTAGACAACCTTTAGGTCGGGTCTCTTTTTCAGATTGTTTCAGGACATAATTGTGGTGGAGAAAAAGATTGGATACTCTTAATCTCTCAAAAGAAGCAATATTGTTCAGATTGAGTGAACTTAATCATTGAAACACAAGGAACTGCAAATACTAGTTTACAAAACAAACACAAAGTGCTGAATTAACTTAGCAGGTCAGGCAGCATCTCTGGAGGACAATCTCTGAACAGGCAACGTTACCCCCAGAGATGCTGCTTGACCTTCTGAGTTACTCCAGCACATTGTGGGTTTTTTTTATTAATCATAGTAATATTCTCTTTTCTTTGAGGTCAGGTCAGACCAATCTGATGTCTGTTTCTGCTCAAATGCTGCTTCAACTGCTGATCCACACCAACACTTTCTGTTCTTTTCAAATCTCCAGCACCTGCAGCAGTTTGTTTTTATATTAAGTTCATAGTTATAAATTGCAGGTCCCCATAGTTGGAGCACAGTTTCATCTTTTTAGACTTTAAACTTCAGAGATACAGCGTGGAAACAATCCATTCGGCCCACCTAGCCGACCAGCAATCACCACGTACACTAGCACTATCCTACACACTGGGGCCAATTTGCAATTTAACCAAAGCCAATTAACCTGCAAACCTTAAGAGTGTGGGAGGAAACCAGACCATGCCAGAGGAAATCCACGCGGTCACAGGGAGAACATATAAACTCTGCACAGGCAGCATCCGTGGTCAGGATCGAACTCGAGTCTCTGGCCCTGTAAGACAGCAACTCTACCGCTGCGCCACTGTGCTGCCCTGCGCTCTCGTGGGGAGGCCATAAGGCTCTTCACTGAAAAAAAGCCATTCACAATCTGATAGAGTTGCACTGCGTGAACTTAGACAAGCCCTGCCACACAAAAAACATTGCTTTAACACCTGGCCTAAGCTGGTCGAAACTATCTATGCCGTCAAATACTTAAAACACATCATTTACATGTTTGATATTACTCCAAAACATTGAGACTCACTCAGAAATGTATTGAAAGTTAAAACTAACAAAAAATAAAATTAGAAAAAAGTTATTAAAAGAACACCTTGAAACATTTGAAAGTATTTTTAAAAAGGCAAAGATATTCAAATACAATGTTTTAATAAAATAAATCTGAATGAACTAACAGTCACAGGTCCCTCACAGTCATTCCTTTGCATTGAAATCAATAATGAAGCAGACCCGACATCAGATCAAGTCTCCAGCAGGATGTCCGTGGAATTCCTGATGAAGGGTCTTCCACCTGAAATGTTAACTTTAGAGTTTAGAGATCCAGTGTGGATACAGGCCCTTTGGCCCACCAATCCACACTGACCATCAATCACCCCTTACACCTCCTACACACTGGGGATCATTTACAATTTTACTGAAGCCAATTAACCTACAAAACCTGTATGTCTTTGGAGTGTGGAAGGAAACCGGAGCACCGGGTGAAACCCCACACAGTCACAGGGAGAACTCACAAACAGTGTACAGACAGCACCCATAGTTACGATGGACCTGGGTCTCTGGTGCTTCAAGGCAGCAACTCTACCGCTGCGCCACTGAGCAGCTCCTTCTCTATTATCTTTCCACAGATGGGGCCCGATCCCGTTGAGTATTTCCAACAGTCTGTTTTTATTTTATGTTGTCTGTAAAGTTTCCTCATAGAGCATTTAGAAAAGCTACACCAAGCTGTCAATTGCAACCTCAACACTTTGACATTGGCAAGTAAATTCTATAAAGTTACTCCTTGTTCTATGGGAAATGCTAGCAATTTCTTATGAAATCTATTAGAGTAGCTTTAAAACTTTGGGACACTTCTGGAATGTCATGTTCCACCCAGGAACAAGATGTCGTGGAAACAAGCTGGTCATCTTTACACATTAATAAAGCTTTTTAACTTCAATCATTCTAGCCTTATAAATATTCAAACAAATGGCATTTGGTTCAGGAACTGCATCTTCGAATAAAGGATCCCAAACCTGAAATATTCCCTTTGCTCCATAGATGCTGCCGCACCCGCTGAGTTTCTCCAGCACTTTTGTCTACCTTCGATTTTCCAGCATCTGCAGTTCCTTCTTGAACAATATTAATTGTTTCTCTTTCACCAAATGTTACCTGACCTACTGAGTGTTTTCAACATTTTCTGTCTTTACTTTTTTTGATTGCCAACAGTACCCAGGCAAATGTGCATCATTTACACAAAGAACGTAGCATTTCCTGAAATATGCTGCACACATGTAATGTATTATATGCCCGATCATAGGGCCAATGTTGAGGAGGCGTTGGAATAGTCGAGTGGGCAGAGTGGGCCGCTGGAGGCCCTGAAGCAGCCTGGAGATCCATTAGATCAGGCACCGCTCCAACTGGCCATGGACCTGGCCTGACCTGTGGAACAGACATGGCCTGCAGTGGCACAGAATGGTGGAGCAGCGGTAGAGAACATCGACACATTGCCTGGCAAGAACGAACCAGCAACTCTGGCCGAGTGCCGCCACAGGGACAACCAACATTTACAGCCAAGTTCAGACTCTAACAGTTTTTTTGCATTTCAGATTTGAAGGGTACAAGATGTTGCCTGAAACGTGGCTCTTGTGTACTGACTCAATGTGGTCTCCTATCTTACACTCTTATACTTGTATGATTGTGCCTAATGCAAAGTAGGATTTTCACTGAACTGTATGCAAAAAATTGAATTTTGCTGATATGGCCTGATATGGCAATTCCAACGGACAGAAATGTGTGAGGTTGTAGAGAGTGCTTCATCCATCATGGGCACAGCCCACCTCACCATCAAAAGCTTCTCAGGAAGTGGGCAACTATCGTCAAGGGCCCACAATCTGCCCAATGCCCTCTGTTCACAGTCAATATCGGGCTGGAGGTACAGAAGCCTCAAGTGGCAGACCACCAGGTTCAGGAACAGCCAATTTCCTACAACAATCAGATTCTTGAACTGACCTGCACAACCCTACGTCAGCAATGAAACACCTCTTGCACCACCATGGACTTGTTTTCTAATTGGGTTTTGAAATAATGTTTTGTCTTTTTCCTTTTACCTGTCTTGTATAATATATGTATAATTAATGGTTTGTGTATTTGTCTGAGTATGTAATGCTGTAATGCTGCTGCAAGCCAGAATCTTATTGCACCTGCACCTCAATCCACCTGTGCATATATGACAATTTACATATGACAATAAATTTGAGTTGAAGTAAAATGGGCAAGAGCACAGACCAAGAAAGAGAAACGGAAGCGGTGTTGAAACATTCAAAGCGTCATCTTGCTGAAAAGAGTGACGTTTATGACATTTGTCAATCATCTACTCTGAGGCTTTTATTCAAGGAGTAGCTCAGTCTGTGAGAAAACAAGGAAGACAAGGAATGGGTCCATTTTCAAAAGAAAAATCGACTTAAGATGATTCACAAAATTGGTGGTAAAATGTAAGGGCCTAAAAAAAATGTATTAAATATGGAATTAGTTGGGAGTATTGAGGAGCCACAACCATAGGCCTCACATCAACAGGGCACAGAGGGAAAGCAACCACATGCTGCACACACTCAGAAGGCGAGACATCAGATTTTGACGAACAGATTGTGACGAGGGTCTTTGGTAAGTATTCCGTAGTTGTCTGGATGCAATTTCATTAGAAAATCTATTGTGCTTCAAACAATATATCTGTACCCAAGTCGCTTGGCTTAGCTTGAATCTAATCTGGGAAGTCAAAAACATAAATACAAGTTGCTAAATCTTGCACTGTAGATGAGAACTGAAAGCAGAGCTGATTAGCTGAAGGTTGCAGAGCAGTCCATTTAATGCCCACTGACCCGAACTGTTTACAACTGCTTTGCACCGGGGTGGAGGGACAGATCACACTGCTCTTCCTTAAAGTACTGTGAATAGTCTGAGGCAGCACCAGTTAAATGGTGAACTTAAGCCTAACCAAGATAATTGTCAGACACGATCAGTCTGTGGTGGGTGTAAGACTTTATGGCACATTTTAATTTTACAAAAGAACAAAGAAATTGCAATGCAAGAACTTGCATTGCAATCAAGACAAAATGTTGGAACTACTCCATTAATCAGCGAGTTTTTATAAAGGGAAAAACTGGGTTCATGTTTTAGATTGATGACCTGATCAAAAGTCACTGACTTGAAAAGTTAAGTTTGCTTCCCGCTGACCCGCTAGACAGTCTCAGCTTTATTTCAGTAGGTTGCCAATATTTCATTTTTCTTGTTATAATTCATCAGATGTAATGCCCTGGGTCTTAAACAGTCACTGTTTCTCTCTCCAGGTTCTCCATGAATTTAAGGGGCTGGTGTTTGGTTTGTGTTGTTACAGTGTGCAAGCCCTTTAAGGTAAACCTGTTGACATGTACAGAGTGTATATTGACTGTGTCCATCAAAGAGGAAGAAGACTTCAAGGAGCATTTCAGTTGGATCTAAGTTGCTGCATTATGTCATTCTGTAAATAAGCACACAAGCTCCTGTGCAGGGCTGCACTGCCTGAGTCATCGTTTGGAAAGGATATTAAGCAACTGAATCTAATAATCAAGGAAAATTTATCCCTGGTGTCCGCACCAGTATAGCTCTCTCAATCAACACAACAACAATCATTGGGGCATTATCTAAACAAAACAAAAAATGATGGGGAGCCAAATGACCAAAAGCGGAAAAGGGATAGAGAGCAAGACAGACTTAAGGAGGGAATTATTGAGCAACTTAAGGTAAGGCTTAAATCGGGGATGTTGAAGAAGAAGTCAGAGATGTGGATGGGGCAAAACCATGGAGAGATTTGAAAGCAATTGTGAGAATTTTTAAATCAAGACATTGTTTCATAAGGAGTCAATGTAAGCTGGCAACCACAGGTTGAAAGCGATTCAGTGCAGGTATAGACAAAAGCTATATGGTTTTGATTGACCTCGTATTTATGAGATGGAGAATGAAGGATGCCCGCCAGCAGTGCAGAGCAGTAGTCATATCTAGGGGGAACAAAGGCATGGATGGCGCTTTCAGTAGCAGGATATCCTGTGGCAGGTACACAAAATTGCTGGAGAAACTCAGCGGGTGCAGCAGCATCTATGGAGCGAAGGAAATAGGCGACGTTTTGGGCCAAAACCCTTTTTCAGACTTCAGACACAGATATCCTGTGGCAGAAGTAGGATCAGGCAATGTTATGCTGATGGAAGTTGGTGATAGCACAGTTATCGGATCCAAAGTTCATCTGTGAGGATACATGACACCACAGAGAGCAGTCTGAATAAACAGATAATGTTAAGCTATCATATTGCTGTTCATGGAACTTTGCAGGGTGCAAAGTGGTCATTATAATTCTCTACAACAGTCTATTCTTCAAATGTCACATTAACTGTGACGTGCTATTGAATTTGCAGAAAGAGAAGAAACGATGTCATGATTGCAATGCCTGTACTACTTTGAACTCTAATCTGAAAGCAATCATTTAACGAGGTGCTTCTTTAAAATCTTTAGGAAAATACAAAATTAAGTCCACGTTGATCATTCCAGTCGAGAAATGCCACAATACTTCAGTAACTAGTTTACATTGCACAAATCAATTACTTTGTTAGTAATATCAAATTGTATCAATTTACTTACTTGGTAAATTTCAGCAATCATACAAAAAAGTTATAAATCACTGAGCCACCTTAAAGAAAGTGAATGCTGATTTTACAGAACAAAAACATATAGCAAAATACATATAAACAGCAATAAGGAGAAAATATTTCTGACATGCTTTTTTTAAGTATGATTTCACGGAAAGCTACATCGCAAGATAATTGTTTTTAGTTTAGCTTAGTTTGGAGATACAGCTTTGAACCAGGCCCTTCGGCCCATCGAGTCCGTGTCGACCGGCAATCCCCACACATTAACACATCATCCTACACACACTCGGAACAATTTACACATGCACCGCCAATCAACCTAAAACCTGTACGGCTCTGGAGTGTGGGAGAAACCGAAGATCTCGTTAAAAACCCACGTGGTCATGGGGAGAACGTACAAATCCTGTACAGACAGCACCCATAGTCGGGATCGAACCCGGGTCTCTGGCGTTGTAAGCGCTGTATGGCAGCAACTCTACTGCTGCGCCACCGTGCCTCCCCATGCCCAAGGTGGCTTAAAATGCATAAATATGGGATAGAAGTTAAAAAGCTGCAAAAAGCTAAGTGGAAATATCGAAGTAAAAATGATGTCAGGTAAACAGCTCTCTAAAACGTCATATTGTGGCACAGGTTTAATTTCTCCTTTCTGAATGGCTGTACTTACAAGTGAGATAATGTGGGGGCTGAATGCAGATTGTCCTCATTCAATAAATGACACATGGCAGGGTAAAGGATAAGGAAAAAAAAATCTAGAAGCTCAGAGTGAAAGGGCAGGTGAGGAACACAATGAGATTTGCAAGCATCGTGAATTTAAAAAAGCACAAAGAAAATTAGAATGAATTTAAAAAGGCATTAGAATAAGCACAAACTTTAAAAACAAAAGCTAGAAACAAATCTACATAAACAAACCTGCAGATTTTTCTAAAATCACAAGAAGTTTCTCAGAAAGGGAAAACAAGCAGGCTATTGTTCCCCACAAGTAATTCCTGGGCTGTTGCCCACCAGTGGCTGCAGACTCAGGTTTTATAAGTGTCACACATGAATGCAGGGGCCATTAACTAAGACGTGTGGAGCTGAAGTGACCCACTTCTGCTGTGATGGTCTATATATGTCTGGTCTATTATGCTTCTTGTTATTGATTAGTGAAAGTAAAAAGAAATCCTTGAGAAGTGAACAGACTGATTCCTGGGATGTCAGGACTGTCTTATGAAGAAAGACTGGATAGACTTGGTTTATACTCTCTAGAATTTAGGAGGTTGCGAGGGGATCTTATAGAAACTTACAAAATTCTTAAGGGGTTGGACAGGCTAGATGCAGGAAGATTGTTCCCGATGTTAGGGAAGTCCAGGACAAGGGGTCACAGCTTAAGGATAAGGGGGAAATCCTTTAAAACCGAGATGAGAAGAACCTTTTTCACACAGAGAGTGGTGAATCTCTGCAACTCTCTGCCACAGAGGGTAGTTGAGGCCAGTTCATTGGCTATATTTAAGAGGGAGTTAGATGTGGCCCTTGTGGCTAAGGGGATCAGGGGGTATGGAGAGAAGGCAGGTACGGGATACTGAGTTGGATGATCAGCCATGATCATATTGAATGGCGGTGCAGGCTCGAAGGGCCGAATGGCCTACTCCTGCACCTAATTTCTATGTTTCTATGTTTCTATTTCAGTTTCTGTCTACACACTTTCCATAAAGAATCGCTGTGACTTTGACAAATACTTTCTAGATGTTAATATGTTATTTGCTTTTCAATTTGTCTTATGCCATAAATCGTTATATTTACCGCAGTTTTATCTGAGATGCCTACAGTGCTACTATTCTACACAGTTGTCCAACTCCCAGGAACCCCAACTAACACTGGGACAACATTTCCTTTTGTCTTCCAATCCAAACTGGAATTAAAAGCAGAAATCCAGCCTGTTACTGCCTTTTGCAACGATAGAGCGCTGTTTCCATGCTGAACATCAGTACTTGTATAACAAACTTACACTAACGCTGACCCCAATTTAAACTAAGTGTGCAATCCAGCCATTGTGGGACATAAATCAATTACCATTCCAGAATGCACACCACACTTGTGATATAACACACCCACACCAATACAGCAAGCAGTAAATATTTCCCACTCATGCAATTCGACTGCTGAACAAGTCATGGAAGGTTTTGATACCTTCAGAAGCTGACCATATTGTATTAGCTCTTCTAGTCAGATAATTACAACACTATAATAGCTGTTTTTTCCTTCCCTCTTAATCATGAAAAAAATTTCATAGTCTACTAAATATAGTTGCACTTCTCACAGGTAATTGTGGAATAAATTGGAAACATCATTCCATTTTATAACTGCAGAAATACTGCTCAGAGGGGAGATATATTTTCTTGCTGCAGAGGTACAAAGAAAAGTCCCTGCCCACATGTGTTCCCACAATGGGAGCTAGCTAGAAGCCATTATCTGATTTGGTTGGATAACATGCAAAACTAAATGTTTCAATGTACCGTGATACACGTGACTATAATAAACCTAACTAGCATTTGGGAAAATCAGGAAAGAACACAATTGGACTCTATTGTGTTGACTTGCATGGTAAAATAGCCACCACGGACATGCATGGCAGAACATCACCTGAAAGGAATAACCATTAGTGCAATGGGACCAAACAGGAGAGAACCAAAACATGCACTATTCACTTGTGCTGTTCAAAATCACTTTCTTACTAATCTTACTGCTCATCAAACTCTGTGATTCAACCAAACAGGACTCATTGAACCATCACTGAGAATATTTCATATATTGAGGATACTGTGATAGTTATTACATTTCTTTTTTTTTTTTTTTTTTTTTATATTTTTATTATTATTGGAGATAAGTACATAGTCTATTACATCATTACTGTCTTACATTTTTAAAATGATAACATTTTACAGTTATTATTACATTGTCTCCAATATTTTTTACATTTTTCTTCGTTTTTTTTTATAGAGAACAAAGAAGAGGGAAAAAGAGGGGGAAAATAAAAAAAAAAAAAAAAAAAAAAAAAAGAAAAAAGGAGAGAGGGGTGAAAAAGGTAATTAAGGAAGAATGGAAAAGTTTGTTTAAGTTTAAAGACATCATTCGAGATATGTTCGTATATTTCAAAGTGTAGTATTTCATCCAATCTTTAGTCCGGGTGCTAGTCAGGTTCCTGTGCTGAACTATTCTGACCCTTTAAGTACTCAATAAAAGGAGACCATGTTCCAACGAATAATTCCTGTTTGTCCAACAGGGCAAGTCTAATTCTTTCCACGTTTAAGGTCTCCGTCATTTCTATAATCCACATTCTGATTGTGGGGGCCGTAGGGCCTTTCCAAAATTTTAGGATTAATTTTTTTCCTGTTATTAAACTGTAATCGATAAAGAAGTGTTTGATTTAATTCTAATATTCCGAGTATTATTAATTTTGAGTTTGGTTCCAGTTGTGTTTTGGTTACTTTGGATATTATACTAAAAATATTTACCCAAAAATTTTTAATTTTTGTACAGCTTGTAAACATGTGCAATAACGTAGCTTCTGAATGTTGACATTTATCACATATAGGTGAGATATGTTGAAAAATTTTATGTAATTTTGTTTTGGCGTAATGTAACCTATGTATTACTTTAAATTGTATTAGAGAGTGTCTGGCGTTTAGTGAACACTGATGTATGTGTTGTAAACTTTCTTCCCAAGTGTCTTTCGTTATTACCTGATTTAATTCTTTTTCCCATGCTTGTCTATGTAAGTCCGTCATAGGGATGTCACTGTCTAATAAGATATTATATATAAAAGATATTAATTTTTCTGTATTAGGATGCTTATTCCAACAGTTATTACATTTCTGATTGAAAGATAGGGGTATTTTCCATAAGGATGAAAGTCTATGGATATGAGAATGAATGGGACTGGAGCAAAGAAAATCACAGAGAGGATTTAATACAGGTTTTCCTTTCAGTTTTAGAACTGACTTTAAGAAAGTGATGAAAGGGTGAGAGAAATTCCACCATTGGCAGAGTGATGATTTCTCACAGATTGTTGTTAAGATGGAGAGAATTTGGCACTTGATTCAGTGGATAAACATTTGAAACAAAGGATGGCACTGTGTTAATGGAGAATGGGCTGAATACGGAGGTCAGTGCTGAATTTCTGTAACAAAGACCTCGCCAAACACAATGGAGTAAGTGGATTTCTTCTGTGCTTCATAATGTAGGCAACAATTCACAAACAAAGTTAAATTCATTTAAGCATAATAAATCTTTTTCATTAGCAACAAATGATCACAATTTTAACAAATCATATTTACAACCAGATAATATGCACTATTTAATTTCAGAGGTAAATCTTTTCTTTTTATCAGGAACAAATTTGCAAGTTTTAATGACAGTGAAAGTGCTAACTACATACTCTGAAGAGAAGTTAAACCAAGGTCAATTGAAATACAATCCCAATTCAAATTTATATTCTCACATGATAATCTGGAGGGAAAATTGTGGAGAACTAAAAAATAAAAATGAAGGACGAATGCAGGGAATGTGTAGAAGGAGTTGAATACTTTATTGTCACATTTGACGTCCCAGTTCTTTGTTTCATCATATGTCAATCCAATGTGCTTCCAGTTAGGTCAACCAAAGACCATTCCTGACAGGACCCATAACATGCAATGTCATGTTCTCTTTGCTAAGAATTTGATTACATTATGCTTGGATGAACACACAATGGGGATATTTTACATGTGAAGCCAGACTATTTTGAACAAATATGATTGAAATCCATTCCGCACATGCACAAATAGTTATTTCCATTTAGTTTCTATTGAAGTATGCCGTCTGCTTTTGGTTGTATATGATGGCTGATCTGACTCAGTGCAAACACGCATCATGGCACTTCGGGTAATGGATATCCCACTGTACGGAAGTTACAAAATGACTACCAAAAGATTTGAGATGGGAAATAATAATTCGTTCTATGGAATTTGTGTGAGAAAAAATAACTTGGGCGGTATGGTGGCACACGTTAAGAGTTGCTGCCTAGCTGCCCTTGCAGTGCTGAAAACCCATGGTCGATCCCGACTATGGATGCTGTCTGTACAGAGTTTGTACGTTCTTCCCATGGCTGTGTAGGTTTTCGCCGAGATCTCCGGTTTCTTCCCACACCCTAAAGATGTACAGGTCTGTAGGTAAATTGGCTTGATAAAAGTGTAAATTGTCCCTAGTGTGTGTAGGATAGTATTAATGAGCGGGATCGCTGGTTGGAGCGGACTTTGTGGCCGAAGGGCCTGTTTCCACACTGGATCTCTAAACTAAACTAAACAAACACAAACTGCAAATGAAAATACTAATTTTGAAAATTGTTGTCAAGGGTATGTGTTCTAGAAAATTACAATAATATACAAATGGTATGTCATTTAATTGCATGGCGATCCTTCAATTATCCAACAAACAAAATCCGAGAGCTTTAACTATATTTCTTAAATGTGATTATTCACCAATTTAACATGGTCATAGAGTGGTACAGTGTGGAAACAGGCCCTTCGGCCCAATTTGCCCACATGTCCCAGCTACACTAGTCCCACCTGCCAGCATTTGATCCATATCCCAAAAGTTACTCCTCAGATTTCTATTAAATCTTTTCCCCTTCACCTTAAACCTATGTCCTCTGGTCCTCAATTCACCTACTCTGGGCAAGAGATTCTGTGCATCTACCCGATCTATTCCTCCCATGATCTTATACACCTCTACAAGATTGCCCCTCATCCTCATGCGCTCCAAGGAATAAAGTCCCAGCTTACTCAACTTCTGCCTATAGCTCAGACCCTCTAGTCCTAGCAACATCCTCGTAAATCTTCTCTGTACCATTTCCAGCTTGACAACATCTTTCCTATAACACGGTGCCCAGAACTGAACACAATACTCTAAATGTGGCCTCACCAACATCTTAGACAACTGCAACATGACCTCCCAACTTCTATACACAATACTCTGGCTTATGAAGGCCAATGTACCAAATGGCATTTCTGCTAAGTACATCTGAGAATTCTACAATGTCATTCTTAGTTGTAAATTAGTCGCTCATCATTTGTAAATTTCAAAACTAAACTCAGATACTGCAAATCTGAAATTTAAAAAAACAAAAAATACTGAAACACTCAGCAGGACAGGTAACAACTGTGGAAAAAGAAACAAAGTTAACATTTCAGGTCAAATACCTTCTAAGAACTGAAATGTTAATTCATTTTCGCTTTTCACAGTTGCTGTCTGCCTGTTAACTGTTCCCGCAGCTTCTGTTTTTAATAACAAAGATTGATAGAGTTCTGATCAAGGATATACTGGTGTTTTGACATTAGCTTCCTCAAAGTATTTTTTCCCTTGAATTGCATTCAAGGTTAAACATAGAAACATAGAAAATAAGTGCAGGAGTAGGCCATTCGGCCCTTCGAGCCTGCACCGCCATTCAATATGATCATGGCTGATCATCCAACTCAGTATCCTGTACCTGCCTTCTCTCCATACCACCTGATCCCTTTAGCCACAAGGGCCACATCTAACTCCCTCTTAAATATAGCCAATGAACTGGCCTCAACTACATTCTGTGGCAGAGAATTCCGCAGATTCACCACTCTCTGTGTAAAAAATGTTCTTCTCATCTCAGTCCTAAAAGATTTCCCCTTTATCCTTAAACTGTGACCCCTTGTTCTGGACTTCCCCAACATCGGGAACAAACAGGTGCATAAATGTGGCTGCATTGAAAAGAAGGCACACCTGCACCAATATGGGGGAGAATATCATTGCATTATTCCGAACGAGTTGCACCTTCTAGGATTGTGCAAGATAGCATCTGAATCTTCCCTTCTGACTCGGAAAAGGAAGATCCACTGAACCAATGCTTAGTCAGCAGTGGAACAGATATCTCTAAATATTTATGCATTCTAGTTATTGCTCACCACACTGACAGAAGTGTGGCTCACCTGCTCACTCAGAGACATCCACCAGGCTCCAAGAGTGGCAGCATGTTGCGATTTCCCAAGCAAGACAACTGATGGAAGACCGATGACTCAGATTAAGTTTTCAATCCTAATTCCAATACTTTCACAGACATAAACGTGAAATAAAATTCACCTCAGAGGCATTTATGAGAAAAAGATAGACACAAAATGCTGAAGTAACTCAAGGGTCAGGCAGCATCTTTAAAGAAAATGCATAGGTGATGTTTCGGATCGGGACGGAAGAAGTATGAAGACGGGTCCCGACCCGAAACATCACCTATTCATTTTCTGCAGAGATGCTGCCTAACCCGTTGAGTTACTCCAGCATTTTGTGTCCATCTTTGGTATAAACCAGCATCAGCAGTTCCTTTTTATTACATTTAGCATGAAAATATTGGTGCAATATATTCATAGTGATACTGTTCACATTATTTTCCAGAAACTGTCTTTCCAGTGAGAAGAGACGAATAATCTACAATGGGCACATATTGAAAGAAAAATATCCGCAGCTATAAAATTCAAAACAATATAATCTCCAAAGTTTTGTTAGCTAAACTGTTGACGATGTTAGTTATTATTTATCATTAATTGGATTGTCCACCTTAAAATAATCAGCTACATAGATGATCAATTTTATAATTATTTATCATTTAACAGATTCAAAAGATGACACAATTTATTCTCCCATGGGACTTACTTGGAGCAAGTGGTGTATGGAATGTGACTTCCTTGCTGTAGTCACTGTAAGTAGAATTCTTACACCCCTTCACTCTGAAGAGGTAGCTGCTGTTGGTGTCGAGGTTGCTTATGACTGTACTTGTTCCACTCACATCCTCGGTAGTCTGCCAGATACAGTCTCCACCTTGGTCAAGTTTCCTGTACTCGAGTTTATAGTGGTCGGCAGGAGGGGTGCCCCCGGGCTGCTGCCAACAGATGATTCCTTCGTCATACAGCCAGCTGTGCTTCTGGTCAATAATCGGTGCATCTGGAACTGGAACATTAGGCATGAGTTATTATTCCATGTATCGTTTACTCCACGACAACGGTTGCTTCACCATAATGGTTGCATTATCATAAAGGGCCTGTCCCACGAGCATGCGACTCCATGCGGCAAGCGCGACCTATTGTGGTCGCTTGAGCCGTACGGCCTCGCGGGGCCGGTCCCACTTCGATCGCCGGAGCCGTATGGAGTTGTGCGGAGCTGGTCCCGACATCGTGCGCGGGGGGCTCCGAAAAACTGACCGTGTTCAAAAATTCCGCGCGGCAACATGCTGGTGGGGCCGGCCCTGTACGGGGATCACTTGACCTCCGCGCGGCCCCCGCTTCCGGTTTGGTCGCGCTTGCCGCATGCAGGTCGCATGCTCGTGGGACAGGCCCTTAACTCACTCATATTACTCCGTCAGTACCTCTTAAACCCAAAACTCTACTATCCAGAATAACATGGGCCGCATGTGCATGAGAACACCAGCCAACCATGTTCCCCTTGGATATATATGGCTATTCCTTCATTGTTGCTGGATGTAAATTCTGGAACCTCCTCCCCAACACTATTGTATGAACACCCTCCACTGAAGGACTGCAATGGTTCAAGAAGGTAGCTCACTACCAACTTGTGAAGGCCAATGAGGAATGGACAATAAATGCTGATCTTGCCAGGGCTAGAGGGTCTGAGCTATAGGGAGAGGTTGAGTAGACTGGGTCTCAATTCCTTGGAGCACAGGAGGATACGGGATGATCTTATAGAGGTGCATAAAATCATGAGAGGAATAGATTGGGTAATGCACAGAATCTCTTGCCCAGAGTAGGGGAATCGAGGACAAGAGGACATAGGTTCAAGGTGAAGGGGAAAAGATTTAATAGGAATCTGAGCGGTAACTTTTTCACGCAAAGGGTGGTGGGTGTATGGAACAAGCTGCCAGCGGAGGGAGTTGAGGTTGGGACTATCCCAATGTTTAAGAAACAGTTAGATAGGTACATGGATAGGACAGGTTTGTAGGGATAAGGACCAAGTGCAGGCAGGTGGGACGTGTAGCTGGGCCATGTTGACTGGTGTGGGCAAGTTGGGCCGAAGATCCTGTTTCCACACTGTATCACTATGACTCGATCTTGCCAGTGCCACCTACATCTCAGAGAATTATTAAATAGAATTGATAGCCTTAAATCAATGGAAGGGAGATTATTGGAGAGATTCTCAGGGATAGGATCTACTCACATATGAAATAAAACAACTGGACTAAAATGATCCTTTTAGGGATAGTCAGTGTGGCTTTGTGCAGGGGAGGTCATGTCTTACAAACTTGATTGAGTTTACTAAGGAGGTGTTGAAGATGCCAGATGTGGGTATGGCAGTAGACGTTGCTATACAGGGACTTTAGTAAAAGATTTTACAAACTCTCTCATTGATGATCAAGAAGATTAAAGCACATGGGAACCATGGAGACGGTACTCTGGATTCTAAATTAGCTTGGCCATAGAAGACAGAGGCTGATAGTGGAGGGGGTTATTTTGACTGGAGGATCATGGCCAGTGATATTCTACAAGGAGTAAACTGTTGTTTCTGATATATACAAATGATTTGGATGTAAATGGAGATGGGGTGATTAGTATGTTTGCAGACAACACAAGAAATTGCAGTGAGGAAGGTTATCAGCAAAATGTGACCAGTTGGTGATATGGCTGGAGAAACTGCAGACGGAGGTTCATCCAAACATTGTATGGTGTGTTGCACTTTTGGAGTTCAAATGTTAGACAAAAGTATACAGTAAATGGCAGAACCCTTAGGAGCACTGATTTACACAAAGATTTTGGAGTACAAGTCCATAGCCCTCTGAAGCTAGCAATACAAGTGAACAGGGTGGTAAAGAAGGCATAAGGCATCCTCACCTTCATCTGCCAGGGTGTTCACGTTTATGAGGTTGCATTTGGAGCATTGTGTACAATTCTGGTCATTACATTACAGGAAGGATAAATAGGTTTTGGAAAGGGTGCAAAAGAGGTTTACCAGGATGTTGCCTGGATTAGTGGGTATGAGCTATAAGCAGAGCATGGACAAACGTGGATTGCATTCTATGGGACATCAGATATCGAGAGGAGACCTGATCGTATATAAAATTATGGGAGACATAGATAGGCTGGTTACTGAGTCTTTCACCAGAGCTGAAAGGTCAAATACTGGAGGTCATAGCTTTATGATGAGTGGGGGAAAGTTCAAAGAAGGTGAATGAGACAGTGTTTTTTCTTACATTGAGAGTGGTAGACACCTGGAATATGCCGCAGTGCAATGGTGGAAGCAACTACAATAACAATGTTAAGGATACATTAAGACATGAAGTGGCAGAGAATTAAGTATCAGTTTGCAGTTTAAGTTGGCGTCATAGTCAGCACAAATATTGTGAGCCAAGGGGACTATAATAATAATAATAATAATAATAATAATACATTTTATTTATGGATGCCTTTCAAGAGTCTCAAGGACACCTTACAAAAATTTAGCAAGTAGAGGAAAAACATGTAACCGGAATGAAATAAATAGTAGAGACATGACTAGTACACAAATTAAAGACATAATTCAATTCAAAACACAATATGAGGCAATTCAAGCACAGATGAAAAGGGAGGGGGACGTGGGGCTAAGGATAGGCAGGGCTAAGGATAGGCAGGTGTCTATGCCTGTGGTGCTGTGTTTTGTTCTATCTAAAATATACATATATGTATATACAATGTTCCTAATAATGAACAATACAAGAGAGCCACAGGGAACTGCAGAACTGATATACCAAAAGTGCTGGAGTAACTCAGTGGGCCAGGCAGCATCTCTGGAGAACATGGATAAGCGACGTTTCGGGTCAGGGACCTCTTCAGGCACATGTTTGGGAATACTAATCAATAATGCAATTCTCTTTTCTTAACTATGGCTTCTAATTAGATTTTCTGTTAGACAAGAAGCAAGAAGTAATCCTATGAATTGACTGAAGATAATTAAAACTTCTTGAAACACTTCTGTTTGAACCTGCATAACATCCAGTATTGTTGATTTCAGTAATATTAAATTGGAAAAGCAATTTGTAAAATGGCAAGATTTAAAATCTGAATTCCATGAACGAAATAAAGCAAATTCAATTAAAGAGACTTGTAGCTTGCAAAATGCACATCAGTATTCATCAGACAGCACAAACGTAACTAGTTTTAGAAGATAAATTAGTGCTCAAGGTTAACAAATGGGACACAAAGAGCTTCCTTCAGTCTGTGCCAACATTTCAGTGGGCGCATTTATTAAGTGGTGCAATAATAATCTATTCTGACACAGAAGGACTCAGCTTTGATTCTTGATTTTTAATGTGTTTCCTCAGGGATTTTAATGGGCTGGAGAAAAAGAAACATCACACATCAAGAAAGTATTTGATTAAAAAAAAGTATCTACTGAATGAGGATCTCACCAGCCCCAGCCATTTGCCAGAGATGTGTGCTGTTGATAATGTTGCTTCCCTGATCATTAAATCCGAGTCATCCTACATTCCCACGAGTGAATACGACATTGGACAAAGCTAAGATTAAGTTAAAGATCACCAGAAGTAAACATTAACCCAAACAGGACAATTGTAGAAAGGCCTGTGAGTTAATGCAGGGAGTGGATCCACTGTAGGGGTCACTATTCTGATAATGAGAACTTGTAATGTAACTACCCTAAAAAGTCTTGTGATCAGGCATAAATACACGGGGCAAGTGTCACCTACACTGCGCATACTGAAGAATCAGACTTAAAACAGTGTTTAAAATGATGGGCATCTCATTGGGCTCACTAAAAAGGAAACTTTGCTTGATTATTAAACTTGAAGAAATATTCAAGTTCATTCAACGCCAGGAGCTGGTCTTCCCTGGAAGGTTGATAGCAGCACCTGGGCCTATCTCCCGAACCACTGCCAGGGAATCCAGCAGTGCCCTTCTCATAATGTCCATTACCCGTCTGTAATTATCCAACACCAGCCCACCTCTCTCCCTGCCATATTTTTACTTGCCTCTACCTCAACAATCATCTCTTCTCCCCCTTCGTATCATCTCCTCTCCAATCCCTCAATCTTCCCCTGAGGCCTTCAATCTCCTCAATTCCCTGAGGCCTGCTTTCTTCTGTCCGATCATGTCATTCTTTCATCTACCAAATCGATGCTAATCTCCCCCCCGCTGCCACAAGAAGACTGACTTTGGTGCCTTCCCACACAGTGGGGAACTTTGATTCTGCTGTGTGGGGATGTTTTATGTCAAACCCTATAGTGTGTTGTGTCCTGTTGATTTTTATTGTATGGCTGTATGGAAATTCATTTCACTGTGCCATCAGGCACACGTGACAATTAAATCTATCTTGAATCTTGAACACACCTCACATGATCATGTCCAACACCTTCCCCCCCACCCAATCACCCTTGCTCTTCTCTCCCCTACCCCTCCACGCCAGCCCCTCTCCAATCTTCCTCGCCATTCCCAAGTGATCAAATCCAAAGGCAGCCTTCAATCTTCCCCACAACATTCTTCTTTCTCCATCACTCTGGGTGGTGACAACAACAAAGTCAACAACACACTTTGTGTGCGATGTTGGAATTGACAGTTCTAACATGTTCAAATCTTTGTGCATCATGCTGTTTATGTTTTGGATTCTTGTGGTCTTTTCAAATCTAGAGTGGAACAAACATTTGCCTGCCATCGTTTCACAAGAGGTGAAGCATTTTAAAACACCATTGTATTGGAAGAACCAAAAATGGTCTATCCCATCACCTCTGCTACATTTGCTCATGGGGGCATCTGGAGGGAAGCCCCAGCAAAAGTCTAATAGTCTCCACTGTAACAATAAGTACAAAGCATATTCTGAACTAAAGCAGCTCCAACCAACAGTCAAAGATGGTGTTTATTTAGCTTATTATTACTGTCACATGTACTGAGGTACAGTGAATAAACTGCTTCAATGAAAGTAAATATAAAGGATGCCGGAGATTTCAATAAAACATAGAAACATAGACAATAGGTGCAGGAGTAGGCTATCCGGCCCTTCGAGCCAGCACTGTCATTCAATATGATCATGGCTGATCATCCAAAATCAATATCCCGTTCCTGCTTTCTCCCCAAAAACAGCAAATAATCAAAATACTCGGAAGGTCAGGGACATATGGAGGGAGAAACTGGACTAACATTTTGGGTCCATGGCTTTCTGCTCCAGAACTAAATATTAGCCAGTCTGCAATGTTTCATAAACTAAACCATATCATCTTACAACTATGCACAAGGGTACAGGTACTTTGGCAACAAATCTAGTCACTGTCATGAGAGGCTTTTGGACTTTGAAATTTCATTTTACGACAGGAAGGATGTTGCCACAATTTGAATATCACATAAAATGCGAGGAACTCAGAAACTACCAGTGGCCTTTAAGTGCATCTAAGTATTGAACATTAATATTTTAATTTTTTGTACAATCAATGCATTATTTAAAAGCCACTCAGTTTCTGAATTCCAGCACCAAAGGCACAAAGTGCAACTTAGTAACATCCTGCCTCAGCAGCAGCCATTTCCATGGAGACCGAACCTGGCCTAAAAGCCTCATTTATCATCACTCTTAATGCAGTTATTGATCTATTAGAAGTAAGTGAAGCTGGCCATTAAGCTATCTACAGACCGCTGGAGTCTCAGCCAGTATCAATGGAACCAACATGATAATATTTATTCCGCTGCTATCAAACACAGATGCATTATTGTTTAACCAAGAATGGATTTAGCCCAGGGCATCAAGGAGATTGGCAGCTTGCACAGTTATAATGGACTACATGTCCTAATCCAGCATGCCATGAGGAAGCACAGAACTTCACGAGGAAAATTGTAGAGCCAACTGTAAGCTGAATCGTCTGTGAAATGATTCATTAATACAGAGACAACACCATCACAAGACAGTTTATTTTTCTGCTTTCTTCATACATCATCTGTGTTATGGTTACCCACAGATTTTTCAAGTCAACAATACATGTTTACCAGAGCAAGGGGAAGGTTGTTGAAAAGTTCAGAAATCTTCTCTGTCAAATTTTCTGCAAAATCAATCAAATATACTGAACTCATTCCTTGTTATCTGTTGATTTGCTTCCTGTGGGTACGAGGAATCATGAGGTCACATAGAAACACAGAAAATAGGTACAGGAGGAGACCATTCGGCCCTTTGAGCCAGCACCGCCATTCATTGTGATCATGGCTGATCGTCCCCAATCAATAACCCATGCCTGGCTTCTCCCCATATCCCTTGAATCCACAAGCCCCTAGAGCTCTATCTAACTCTCTGTTAAATCCATCCAGTGACTTGGCCTCCACTGCCCTCTGTGGCAGGGAATTCCATAAATTCACAACTCTCTGGGTGAAAACATTTTTTCTCACCTCAGTCTTCAATTACCTCCCCTTTATTCTAAGACTGTGGCCCCTGGTTCTCGACTCGCCCAACATTGGGAACATTTTTCCTGCATCTAGCTTGTCCAGTCCTTTTATAATTTTAGATGTTTCTATAAGATCCCCCTCATCCTTTTAAACTGTCGGTCCAGTGAATACAAGCCTAGTCTTTTTAATCTTTCCTCAGATGACAGTTCCGCCTTCCCAGGGATCAATCTCCTGAACCTATGCTGCACTGCCTCAATCACAAGGATGTCCTTCCTCAAATTAGGAGACCAAAACTGTACACAATACTCCAGATGTGGTCTTACCAGAACCCTATACAACTTCAGAAGAACCTCTCTACTCCTATACTGAAATCCTCTTGTAATGAAGGCCAACATTCCATTAGCTTTCTTCACTGCCTGCTGTACCTGTAAGCCAACTTTCAGTGACTGGTGTACAAGGACACCCAGGTCTCGCTGCACCTCCCCCTTGCCTAACCTAACCCCATTGAGATAATAATCTGCCCCCTTGTTTTTGCCGCCAAAGTGGACAACCTCACATTTATCTATATTATACGGCATCTGCCACGAATCTGCCCACTCACTCAACCTGTCCAGGTCACCCTGCAACCTCCTAACATCCTCTTCACAGCTCACTCTGCCACCCAGCTTTGTGTCATCCGCAAACTTGCTAGTGTTGCTCCTAATTCCCTCTTCCAAGTCATTAATACCCCCAATACCATATGCTCTAATGTTAGTCACTAGTCTCCCGTGCGGGACCTTATCAAAGGCTTTCTGAAAGTCTAGATACACTACATCCACTTGGATGTCACTTGGACATCACTCTCAGGCCCCATCTCACATTCCTTCTAACACGGCGGTACAGCTACTCCCTACAGCACCAGAAACACGGGTTCTATCCTGACTATGGATGCTTGTCTGCACAGAGTTTGTACATCCCCCCGTGACCTGCGTGGGTTTTCTCCGAGATCTTCAGTTTCCACCCACACTCCAAAGAAGTACAGGTTTATAGGTTAATTGGCTTGGTATAAATGTATAATTGTCCCTAGTGTATGTAGGGTAGTGTTAATGTGCAGAGATCATTGGTCGGTGCAGACTAGGTGGGCCAAAGGGGCTGTTTCCGTGCTGTATCTCAAAACTAAACTAAATATATCTCTGTACATTGAGCAACAAAGCATTGTAGTCAGAGCGCTGTACAGATCAAAAACAGGCCCTTCGGTCCACCACATCGATGCTGACTTTTTGTTCCAATTTACCTGCATTAGGCTGGTATCCTTTTATGCCTTGCCGATTGAAGTACATGATTAGATTCCTCTGTGCAGAAATTGGATCTGATTCCAATACTTCCTCTGGCAGTGCATTCCAGTCAGCAACCACTCTTAGTTTGAAAAACCCAACTTTTAGATCCCCTTTCAAGCATCTTCCTGTCACCCAAAATCCATGTCCTATCTACTCTCTCCATGGCTCACAATGTTCTTTACCTTCAGCAGATCATCCCTTAGCTTCCTTCTCTCCAGGGAAAACAAGCCCAGTCCATCAATGTTTACCCTATTAGAGACATCTCTCCTCTCCCACCCTCCCTGCAACTTAACAAAGTGATTTTGTCTCCTTCCCAGTTCTGAGAAAGATCTTTGACCTGACATGTGTAACTCTGTTTCTATTCCACACAGATGTGATCTGACCTGCTTTGAGTATTTCCAGTATTTTAGTTTCTCTTTCAGGTTTCCAGCATTCTCAATTATCAATATGACGGTGAAGCTGTTGTGCAAAAATAATATAACTGTACAGTTTTTGTGCAGCATATTATAATATTTTGTGGTGTCTCATATGTTATGTTGTATTATTCGCAGTGCTCGTCTCAACATAGTTATTTGTTGCATTTGCTTTCAATGACATTGGGAAAGGAGATCTGGCTTGGACTGCAGTCTGAGCCTGCCGATTTATTCCTGATCCATAGAGGCTCGGGCAACCCTGCCTGCCAGCTACCTGCAGTGGGCGGAGCAGCATGTCAACCATATCAGAGCAGAAAGAGCAACTCCACTTCTGGCTCTCCTTTGAAAAAACTTTTATTTTGGTCCCGTAAGGTCATAAGGGTTAGAAATAGCCCTTAGGGTGTTAATTTTGGACAAATTGGAGATGCAAGGACACTAAAATTGAGTAAAGGCTTCTGGGCTGCTAGGCCATTTGGTTAATTTAAATGTGCCTTCTGCAGAAATGGGACAAGCTGCAGAATGGTGCCAGCTTGTCTAGAGCCTAGAAAGGAGTTGCAGGAAGCGAATGGAACATCTGCAGATTCGGACAATTAGGTGTAAATTGCATGGAATGGCTTGGGCGAATGCAAACCAGACATACACATTGTAAATATTGTTGCAAAGCTTTACTTTGTTAGATGTTGATTGGGTTAAGTGTTGAGCCTTGTCTGGGTTTCTTGAATATCCAGGCACATGTTGCATAATTCATCTCTGTTAACTTGCTTCTAGAAACTTAGTCAGATACATTGTATTAGTCACTGTATTATTAGGTTATGGAAATGTCTATCATGTACTGTGTTAATCGATATCTGTTATTGGACTGTATAGAGACCACCCCCATGTGGTTCAGCCCCTCAAGGTTCGGGGACCTGTAAAAGGCCGCTCCCACGAGGTCCTGTGTCGATCTTCTGGGAGAACGCTTAAGACTGCGTGACCTTCTGTAGTGTCTCTGCTTGCATGAGGCTAGAGCTTGGCCAGGCAGATACAAGGATCGAAGACCTTCTACTTCTCACTACTGGTTAGGTATAGTAGTGGGAACTGTTATTGTGTTTTTCCAAAATAAAGTTTAGATGTGCAAGTGCTTGACTCAGTATTTCATTGACTGGAACTAGACTGGGGGAAACTTAGAACGAGCTAATTACAAGGGCTAAAGGAATCAAGAGATATGGGGAGAAAGCAGGAACGGGATACTGATATTGGATGACCAGCCATGATCATATTGAATGGCGGTGCAGGCTCGAAGGGCCGAATGGCCAACTCCTGCACCTATTTTCTATGTTTCTATACGGTGATGTGATAGGGGCAGAATTGGGTCATTCGGCCCATTATATCTATTCCGCCATTCAATCATGGGTGACCTATCTCTCCCTCCTAACCTCATTCTCCTGCATCCTCTCCATAATCCCTGACACCCGTTGGAATACTTCAACAGTCGTAACAAAAGTATGGTGTAAGCCACGTCCTCTGGCTTAGTGGCTGTCAAAGCCACTGAATGTCTGTGAATATATTTGCCCTTCACAAATACTGAATAATACTTCGAAAAATATTAAAAAATAATCAAACTATTAAAAAAGACATAAATATCGAAAAACATTTCGGCAGGTTCATGAATAGGAACGGATTAGAGGGATATGGACCAAAAGTGAGCATTCAGAACTAGTGTGGATGGGGTCTATGAGTAAGTTGGGCTGTACCATCAGATATTGCCGTGCTGTGAAACTCTATGACTATTAAAATTAAAATATTAAACAAATTTACCCGGACTCGAGGGCCTGAGCTATAGGAAGAGGTTGAGCAGGCCAGGACTTTATCCTTTGGAGCAAGAGGATGAGGGGTGATCTTATGGAGGTTTACAAGATCATGAGACTAATAGATAGGATACATGCACCCCTTTACCCAGAGTTGGGGAATCGAGAACCAGAGGACATATGTTTAAGGTGTGGGGGGACCGATTTAATGGGTACATGAGGGATAACTTTTTTTACACAAAGGGTGGTAACTTTTTTTGTACAAAGGGTGGTGGGTGTATGGAATGAGCTTTGGAGGAGGTAGTTGAGGCAGTTACTATCACAATGTTTAAGAAATATTTAGACAGGTACATGGATAGGACAGGTTTAGAGGGAAATGAGCCAAACACAGGCATGTGGGATTAGTATAGATGGGACATGTTGGCTGGTGTGGGCAAGTTGGTCCGTAGGGCCTATTTCCACACTGTATGACTCGATGACTCAAAATAATTAAAAATGCTAAAAAACATTTAAAGTCTTCATTACTTCATAAGAGCTGTAACATCCTGATAGGCAATTACCAACTCGCAGAGAGACAAATGGAGTTGTTGAGCCCCTGGCATTCTAAAATGCAGCAGGGTTAGTTCCCAGATTTCCCCTGGGGAATGGCAGGATGGTTAGTGTCCCACCTCTAGACTCCACAAGGAGTCCACTTGCAAAACGTGGTGACAATGACAAGGCACTCTCAGGAGGCAATCGTGTGAGTGGCCCTCTGGAGGGATTTAGATATCAAACTGGCCCTTCCCACAGAAATGGCATTCATAACACTGGTGTAGTTCCATTCTCAGTCTTGTGGTGGCTCTACATCATCACTGCTGTTGGGTGGTTACAATTAAGAGCAAGGCAAGTCCATATTGGCCATTCCAATGTTAACATGGAAACAAGAATTGATGACGAAAGTAGGACTGTTATGCCAATATGGCTTGCTTCGATTATTTTCTACTCAGCCTCAATTTCGCATGAGCCATGCTTGGTCTTCACTCATAGTGTTCGAATACCAAAGGGAATGGGGAATTCATTCACATAGTTCATTTTAAATGTAAAAATGATTTGGGATCATATTAATTAATGAGTGTCAGAAATACCACGGTTTCCTATTGTATTATGTTGGTGGACAGAAAGGAATGTGGTGGATAAATATGTAATGGTTTCAATGGTGGGATCGGGACCTATGGATCTAAGGATAGGACATCCTCCCTTTTCAAGTTAAAGAAGCCATTTGGATACAGCAACATATTAAGTTATTAATATGTCTGAAGAAGGGTTTCGGCCCGAAACATCACCTATTTCCTTCGCTCCATAGATGCTGCTGCACCCGCTGAGTTTCTCCAGCATTTTTGTGTACCTACTAATATGAGAGTTTGCTGACGAACAGAAGACATTGCAAACCTTGGATGACACTCTAGGGTTTGCTGGAGTTTGGACATAGGTTAATAGAGTGAACAGTTTGGTGGCAAAAGCAGTTCAACCTGCAGTAGTATGTTCTGTAATTAATTATACCCCTAATAGAAAGAATTGTTGAGCCACTCCATGAGATGGGAAGATCAGAGCCACCAAAGGCTATAGAACAGAGACTTGCCATGTGTAGGCTAAAAGGCACAAAGCTGTCATTTGCATGAAATGCACTGGACAATCCACTGAAAGGTATTTCTGATTTGCTGCTTCCAGTCTGGTGGAGAGGATATCTAGGTTGGAACCCTTCCTGAGAAGTGGAGAAAGTTAGATTATTGCAGGATGGTAAAGAGTCCAGTCAATGGCTGTCAGGATCACAATGTTTAGGGCTGTACCATCAGTTATTGTATTTTCACAGCTCCACATGGTAACCAAAGTATTCCACAATTGGTAACCAACTTCCATTGTTATTGGGTTTTCGTGCTGAATATGGAACCGTTCCAAACTTAAATACACCAGTCTTTGATTATCATTAGAGTTATACCACAATAAAAACTTTGAGTTGTTTGTTTGAAGTAATGAGGAACATAAATAATTATGAGAATGGATTGCAGTAATGGAACAAATTCTGTCCTCATCAGCATCAATTCCTAATCAAACCAATGACTGTGGGTCAGATACTATGGCAATGAGCGGATCCAATACTACTGAATGGGATCAGATTCCATTTGAATCAATAGACTGAAGCTGAATCTGAGCTCCTGTGTATAGATGATACACACTGGTGGTAAATCATTTAGTGTGATGGGCTCCCACATGACTATATTGCGGAATTAAAGCACAAAGCTGAGTTAAAATCCATTTCAAGAATCACTGGACTGAAATGCTTTGATGCAAAATTTCCTGTCAAAACAACAATGACACCAATGGCACTTAGTGCTGTTCATGAGACGTTCACACAGTGACATCAGGCAAGGCCAGATGTACAAATGCAAATATCCAAAAGCTGTCATGTGTCGAAGACAGACACAAAATGCTGGAGTAACTAAGGGGACAGGCAGCATCCCTGGAGAGAAGGAAAGGATGATGTTTCGGGTCAAGACCCTTCTCAGACCTCACGTCACATGTCAGTTAGTTTCATGAACAAAGCTTCTAGTCAGGCTCACCATTGAACAGTGTGAGGTTGTGTCATTTTCAAGCAAAGGGGGCAAGAACTAAAGAGAATTCACGTACCAAATGGAAAGGTTGGAGTAGAAGGGAAATGAAATACTGCAGATGCTGGAAATCGGAAATAAAAACAGAAAATATGGAAACACTCAGGTCAGGCAACCTTTATGGGATGAAAAGGTTAACATTTTCAATCGATGAAGGGTTTTCAACCTTAAAAATTAACACAATTTCTCTCCCCATTCAGTGTTTCCAGCATGCTCTGCTTTTATTGAAGGGCCATTCTCTGTGAGGAAGTGTAATTGGAGCAGTTTCTATGTAAAATGGGCCTGGGAGTAACAGTATATTGTTGTGAACCAGGAAGAATGATTTGACTATGGGGCAACAAGTGTTGGGAATTGATGGCATCAAATGTCAATTTCCCTGTTACAGCAGAAAATCACATAATTTAAGCTTCAAAAATACATTACCTAGAAAAATTACAAATAGGTAATAGATTAAAAAATATTTTCTCTGACATTCCTAATAATGCAACAGCAATATGGTGCCTTCAGCTTTTACATTTCCTCTTCAAGCATGCATTAGATTTATTTTTAATCGATTACAAGTGATGGAATGTGGGAGTCATAGATAATTCACAAATCTGAAGCAAGTTATTTGTTTTATCATTACAGCTGCTATCATTCCGGGCCTTTGGAGGAGAAGCATTTTTGGTTTGATTCAGATATTGGGTATAATTTTCTAATTGTAACTAATTATTTTAGAGTATTAATTACATTGTGCCCAAATTTACCATGTAAATATTAATCTGCCAGATTTTTATCACCTATTCACTGTAGAATTTATCTAATTTATATTCTATTGGAACTAATGGAAAGATTAAAAGAGATAGACATTTTGCTCTTCTACATAACTACCTGCCTGGTAGATTCTTGACTAGTACAGGTGTCAGGGGTTATGGGGCGAAGGCAGGAGAATGGGGTTCAGAGGGAAAGATAGATCAGCCACGATTGAATGGCAGAATAGACTTGATGGGCCGAATGCTCCTATAACTTATGAACAGCCTTATTGATTATGTGATGAAAGTCATAAACCCCACATTATCTGCATATTATATTATGGTTGGAGCTTCCTATGTACGCTAAAGACTAAGACCGCCTATGGGCTGATCCATTTCACGATTCAATTTTCTAAAACGGAACCACTAAGTACCAGCAGGTCCATGTCACTAGCTTCCTAAACCTTACTTTAATTATACTGATGCCCACTATTAGCCAGCTTCATAAAAAAAAATAATCCAGGATTCATCAAGGCTGGCAATCAGGCAGACACATTCAGCGCAGGTTATTCCAGGCCTTGGTAAATCAGACAATTGAGATTTAAAGTATTGTGTTCAGTTCAGGGCACCATGTTATAGAAAGATGGTTTCATACTGGAAAGGGTACAGAATTTAGAAGATTGAGTTTAGGGAGATCTTATAGAACCAGCGATCGCCAAAATTCTTAAGGGGTTAGGGACAATTTACTTATACCAAGCCAGGACAGATTTCTACCCGATGTTGGGGGAAGATCCGGAGGACAAGGCGGTCACAGGGGACAATGTAAGGTGCAGACAGCATCTGGGATCGAATCCTTTAAAACAACGATATGAGGCAGAACTTTTTTCACACAGAGAGTGGTGAATCTCGGGAACTCTCTGCCACAGAGGCTGTGACTGTTAGGAGCCAGGAGGATGAAGGGTGCTATATTTATATGAGGGTGTTAGATGTGAGCCCTTGTGTAGATGCACAAGGGGGCAATCGAGGGGGACTTAGGTTTAGATTGAAGGCAGGTTTAATAGGAATCTGAGATAAAGGCTGTGATGGAAAGAGCTGCCAGAGGAGGCAGTTGAGGCAGGGACTATTGTGGCTGGGACATGTTGGCCGGTGTGGGCAGGCTTGAAAGGGCCCAATGACTCTATATGAGAGAATTTACCTTTGTTTCCCCCCCCCCCCCCGCATTGAAAACCTACATTTTGACTATGTTTCTATGTTCTGGAATATACACCATGTTATAGGAAAGATGTTGTCAAACTGGAAAGGGTACAGGGAGGGGATTTACGAGGATCACGTTTAACGTTTGTGCCAGTTACTAGCGATACCCATAGTGTCTGAACCCCTCTGTCGGTTCATCAACTCCACAGACAGCGCATCGCCAAACATACATCTCTACCTCCTACCCTCAGCATCACACTAGGGACAATTTACACCTTTATACCTCTACACCAGCTTCTACACCTCCACAGACTCCTCTACATCTTTGGAATCTGCGGAGGACATAACCCTGAAACTGATCCAGGATGCGGAGGAATCTGCCTAAAAAAGTGACATAACTGCCGTCACGGGCCATCCCAACAACCTGGAGCTGAATGGTCTTAAGACAGTGGAATTGATTATAGATTTTAGGAGAGCTCCCCCTCCCCTCCCCCCTATCACCATCAACAACACCACAGTTACATCTGTGGTAATTTAAGTTCCTTGGAACCATCATCTCCAGGGACCTTAAATGGGTGGCCACCATCGCTGCCAGTTGCCAGAGACTTGCGGGCTGAGAAAACCAATCTGAGCTATAGGGTCCAGTTTTAGGAGGCCATCGTAGAGTCTGTGACCTGTTCCTTTTGGAGCACCAGCATGACATGAGGGGTGATCTTTCGATCTTATATGAGGGGTGTTGGCTAAAATCATGAGAGGACATAGCATTGGGTAGATTCAAGAGAGAGCTAGACAGGGCTCTTAAAAATATCGGGGCAGGAGAGTAGGGCAATCGAGGACCAGTGGACATAGGTTTAAGTTGAAGTAGGAAAGATTTAATAGGAATCTGAGAAATAACCTTTTCACACAAAGGCTGGTGGCGTGGCAGCTGGGGCCGAACGAGCTGCCAGAGGAGTGTCAGCTTTAAGGCAGGTCACATTTCAGACACCTCACGTGGTCTAACACCGCTGCGCTGGTAAAGAAGGCACAGCACAGTTCGAGCATACAAAAGACGGTCTGCATCTCAGTGCTGACAACGTTCTATCGCTGCACCACAGAGAGCATATTAATGTTTGGCATCTCTGTGTGGTATCTCAGCTGCACGGAGGCGGAGAGGAGAGCTCTTCAGCGCGTCGTCCACAGAGCGCAGAGGATCATTGGGACACGGCTACCAGCCTTGGAGGGCATCTACCACACACGGTACCTCAGGAAGGCCGTCAGCATCCATAAAGACTCATCACACCCCTGTAACGGACTGTTTGAACTACTTCCCTCCGGCAGATGTTACAAGGCCTTCTACGCCCGAACCTCCAGACTCAGAAACAGCTTTATTCCAAGAGCTATAGCGGCTCTGAACCGGCCCTGCTGAGTGCCCCCCACCCCCATGGACTGTCTCCTTCGGATGGTCACGACACACGGCTTATTTATTTATTCTACTTTCCTTTTTCATCGGTTGGAGCTGCATACTAAATCTCCATGACAATAAAAGATATTATTATTATTATTGTCTATCTCTTACCCCTCTCACCATGGCCACAAACTATTTGAAGCACTTCCCTCTGAAAACAGCCACAACCAGACATTAAAACAGCTTTTTTTCCACAAGCAGTAGCTCTACTCAACAACCAAAAGTCTGTAGCCTTCTTTTGCTCTGGTATTTTATTTCATTCTTCACATGTTTAAATTATAATATTTTATTCTTAATTGTTTACTGTATATCGTGTTGTTACTTGCGAGCAAAGCAACAAGGCAAATTCCTTGTAGTTCCTTGTATGTATACATACTTGGCTAATAAAATGTATTCAGTTCAATTCAGACTGAAGGTGGCTGCACAAGGCTTCTGCTTGTTTGGCCAGTATGAATCTTATTATAATATAACTGGAGCTAGTGTCCTTCACAGTCACAACTCAAAATATTGAACCAAGGTAAATTATTCCTGGGTAACTCAATAGATCTGAGGCTCTGTATGGCTTTCCTTATTGACTCTGAGGGGTCAGAGAATCTCCATGCTCAATCCCTGGCAGCTTTAATCAACATAGCCCTAAATAGAAACATAAACTGTTGGAACAGATCTAATGAAAGGTTATCAAACCTAAAATGTTAATTCTCTTTCTCTCCCCTTTGCTGCCGGATCTGTTCAGTATTTCTAGCACTTTTAATTTAGATTTTACACTTTCAGCATTTGCAATTTTTTAAATCTTTTACTTTAGTCCTGATCTTTAGCAGTCAGTTCAGTGATGGAAACAGCAGCCTTTGCTTCATCTTGGTCCAATGTGAGAAAAGGGGAAAATATAAGCCACCATTTGAACGTAAATACTTTTAAAAATACTATTATTTTTGCTCAGAATTTGTGTATATATTATGCGCAGACCATGAGAAACAGAGAGTGAAACACACTACCCTGTAGGGATGCCTGTGGCTAAAAGGCTGCTCCAGGCAGTTAGCGTGTTGTCAGATGCTTTCACATACTTGTTGCAAGTCATAACTCTGTCCTGAAGTTTTTATGTTCATGAAATGCACAGAGTGAAGCATGAGGCACAGTCCAATGGAAACTGTGGCTTTATGTAAATAATCTAGTACTTCTAACTGTGCACGATAGCAAGGCTTAGTTTCTACAGCATAAAAATAAACTTTAAAACATTGGAAGTTTTATACTCCATCTGGAATACCTCGCTCAATTCACAGTTTTCTTTCCATTACCATCTATCTTAATGGGGACATGCAGACACTGGAATCTAGAGCAATAAATAAACTGCTGGAGGAATGCAACAGTTCGGAAATGAACACTTGCCTTTCTGATCAAGGCCCTTCATTCATGTATTTTAAACTGAAATTATGGACTAGCCAGAAATCATGTAACAAAGTGCAATGTAATTCACAACTAATCCAGATTTATGATATGGTTCATGATAAAGATTCCAAGGATTATAATATGGTGCATTAGCCAACACATCCCATTTTATTAACATCTGACTTTAAACTCAGGTCAGCTTAAAATTAGTTCCATTGTTGCTACCTTTATGGATCATGCCATATTTCCTAAGCAAAGATCACATCTCTATCCAGCCCAAAGCCTGAGTGCATTTTCCCTCCATTATGTCATTGCCTCCATCCAAGCTTGCTGGTTGTTGCAGTCTTTTTTTTTACTGGCTGAATACCTAAAGTTCAGAACTACTTATTATTTAAAACAAATAGTTGATCTAACTCATTGGCCTTAAAGGGCCTGTCCCACTTTCACAATCTAATTCACGACCTCTGCCGAGTTTGCCCTTGACTTATACTCGCAGCATGGTCGTCATGAGGTCGTAGGAGGTCGTAGGTAGGTCGTAATGCTAGTCGTAGGTACTCGTGGCATCAAGTAGGTCGGGGCGTTTTTTCAACATGAAAAATGTCCATGAGTAAAAAAGGTTGTGAATTAGGTTGTGAAAGTGGGACAGGCCCTTAACGATAATAAAGTGGGAAATGGAACAAATCATACTCATAAAGTAGACATGTCTGGCTGAAATACATTGCTGCAGTAGAGTAAGAAAAAAGGACTTTTACTGAAGTAGCATCTTGACCCGAAACGTCACTCATCCCTTCTCTCCAGAGTTGCTGCTTGTTACTCAAGCTTTTTGTGTCTCCCTTCGGATTATAATTTCATAACAGACAATGGATGACAAAAGTGAAAGCTTTCATTCCTCTTATTTGGCACAAAAATAGATGCCCTTTTTTAATTGACAAAAACTTATTTCCTTCTGTATCTTTGTCTTTGACTGATGCAGTGCTGAGGTTGATTAAGCCACAGTTCCACTTCATGAATAAACACTGACCAAAGATTGCACTGAAAGACAACGTTTCTCATACCTTACGGACACTAAACTGCAGATGCTGACTTACAAGAAAAGACAGAATGTGTTGGAGTAACTCAGTAGGTCAGGCATCATCCCTAAAGAACATAGATAGGTGACATTTTAAGTTGGGAACCGTTCATCAGACCGAGTTTGAAGAAGGATCCCAATCTAAAATGTCGCTTATCTATGTTCTCCGGAGATGCTGCCTGACCTGCTGAGTTACTCCAGCACTTTGTGGCTTTCTCATAACTTCCTATGTGCAACAAAATGTATTAAAGTCTCCAACCTGCAATGCAGTAAAGGCCAGACCATCAGTTCTGATATGCGAGTGAGCACATACTGATTACTTAAGGTAGAAGGAGGAACAGTTTGTTGTTTGCAGAGGCACTCACCATTTGTGAAAGACAATTCTTTTAGCAGTTCCTCCTCTCTGGAAGCATCCAGAGTGAACTCTGTGAAAGAAGGTTCTGCAGCCGGCTGGAAGGTTTTCAAAGATTCGGTGGCCATTCGGATCCTGAAACACAAATATTATATCACCAGGGATAGAAAGGGGTGGGGAGGTGTTGGATGAACGTTAAGGCTTTCATTAGCTACTATTGGCCCTAAACGCTAAAAACATGGTAATTTTCATTCCTAATATAGAATACAGTTATTCCTACCCATGTTTGTGCTCCATGCCACACTGTGTGTTCTCAACTAATTCTGATGATGAGGTGGACTCAGTTGGCAGGAAACCAACAATAATTGGATTTCAGTTATACTGAGAATACTGTATGTGGAATCAAATATGACTTTCCCTGCTCTAGGCCATTTGAAACATTTTAGGGTCAATTGTGATCTAATCAAGCAAGTTGTTCAGAGTTGTGGCTCAGTGAACACTGTACAGCTGATGCTGGTTGTCTCGTACTCGCCATAACCCCGTGCTCTTCAGAATTCAAGGGGAGGGGGGTTGATGGCGGATCTGACAATCTCCCACAATCTCGATACAGATTTGGCCAACAAGAACTACTGTGCTCCAAATTTTGGCCTTGTTAAATAGTGGCTGGAAGTCCAGCGCATTCCTTTTTGGGTTAGGACTAAACACATCAACTTTTCTATAATTAATGTTTCCTCATAAGCTTATTCACAGAAATTACTCCATTTCCATAAATCCAGCTATCTGCACAACTCTTTCTTCCAACTTATGGATGCACTATTTACAGAAATGGAGAAATTAAACTTATTGTGAGTCATTTGGTATTTACTTAGCTTTCCCTTAAAATGTTGAAGGAAAGTTAGGTTGAAATTGGTGGAATAAAAGTAGGTGCAGCTCGTCAATCGTCCACACTCAGGAACATCACACAATGAAGAAGGGTCTCGATCCGAAACGTCACCCATTCCTTCTCTCCAAAGATCCTGTCTGTCCCGCTGAGTTGCAACAGCGTTTTGTGTCTATCTTCACACAATGAAAAAGATACGCCGCGATGAGCCAGTCTCACCCGACATACTCTGTCGAGGTATGGTGGTTTCCTTAAAAGTACAGTTCTATTTACACTCAACAGGAAATATAAGAAGCACAGTGCCAATGGCAGTGCCATTTTCAGTGAACTATGGAGAATAAGATTTCTCAACCCACCTGGTGTGCAGCTGCTTTGCTGTCTGAACGAAGCAAGATTGGTCTGTCTCCTTCAGAACCTCTTGTGCATAACCCACCAATCCACTATTTTCCAGCATTCCCTGGTATTCATCCATTTGGCAATGCAATCTCTCCAGCTTTGAGGTACGGCTGTCCTCAATCGACTTGATAAGCTTCATCTTGCGCTGTTCCAAGATGCTGCACAGCTTGTCCATCAAATTAGTGGCGTCCATTCTTGACTTCTCTCCATTCCTCTGCAAGAAAGTTAAAAAATAAAAGGGTTGTGTCTTCATGTAATGTTTCACCTAATTCGTTCCATCCCATGAATGGTACAAAATGCTGGAGTAACTCAGTGGGTCAGGCAGCATCTCTGGAGAACACGAATAGGTGATAGAAACATAGAAATTAGGTGCAGGAGTAGGCTATTCAGCCCTTCGAGCCTGCACCGCCATTCAATATGATCATGACTGATCATCCAACTCAGTATCCTGTACCTGCCTTCTCTCCATACCCCCTGATCCCTTTAGCCACAAGGGCCACATCTAACTCCCTCTTAAATATAGCTAATGAACTGGCCTCAACTACCTTCTGTGGCAGAGAATTCCAGAGATTCACCACCCTGTGTGAAAAATGTTTTTCTCATCTCGGTCCTAAAAGATTTCCCCCTTATCCTTAAACTGTGACCCCTTGTTCTGGACTTTCCCAACATCGGGAACAATCTTCCTGCATCTAGCCTGTCCAACCCCTTATGAATTTTGTAAGCTTCTATAAGAGCCCCCCTCAATCTTCTAAATTCTAACGAGTACAAGCCGAGTCTATCCAGTCTTTCTTCACATGAAAGTCCTGACATCCCAGGAATCAGTCTGGTGAACCTTCTCTGTACTCCCTCTATGGCAAGAATGTCTTTCCTCAGATTAGGAGACCAAAACTGTACGCAATACTCCAGGTGTGGTCTCACCAAGACCACTACAACTGCAGTAGAGTCTCACTGCTCCTATACTCAAATCCTTTGGCTATGAATGCTAACATACCATTCGCTTTCTTCACTGCCTGCTACACCTGCATGCCTACTTTCAATGACTGGTGTACCATGACACCCAGGTCTCATTGCATCTCCCCTTTTCCTAATCGGCCACCATTCAGATAATAGTCTACTTTCCTGTTTGTGATGTTTCTGAAGTCTGAAGAAGGGTCCTGCCCTGAAACGTCACGTATCTATGTTCTCCAGAATTGCTGCCCGTCCTCCAATATTTTGTGTCTTTCTTTGGTATTCTAGCATCTGCAGTTCCTTGTTATTACATTGTTCCATCCTACACCTGTTAGACTGTTACATTGGTTGACTTTAGTGCAAACTAAAACCTTCCATCTGTATTTAACTTTAAGACCGATAATATCGCTTGTTTTGTGCTGGAAGTATTATGCCTCTGGCCTATCAATCTTGACAAAGCATTCTTTACACTCCAAACAGACTCAGTTAGTGGAGGGCTTTGGTTAAATCTGAGAACCTGGTTGGCAGGTCTGAGTCAGCACTGGGTGCATACTTCCCTGAGTAATTAACTGAATTATTTAGTGTGTTTTATTAGTGAGGGATTTATGAACACTGCCCTCCTCCTCCACAGATAAACCTGTTATTTCATAACTGCATTCCGCCCACACGTTTAAAATCAATCAGTCTAGGCTATCATGCTCATCAGCATATTAATTGCTTTATCCAAACATTTTCAGAGAAAGATTTCTATACAGTTAGTATGTTAATACTGAATGGGAATAATTTTTTGCTGATGCTCTATAACAGGCTTTGCTGAGGTAGTTTACCATCATAACACCAGTATTTCTCCAGAAGCAAATTACTGACGATGCAGTAAACCTGTAACCTGACACAAAGTCCTAAAATAACTCGTCTAGGATCATTTTGTGGCTGGAGAAACAGAGGACATTTTAATTCTGATGAAAGAATATTGAGCTGCAATGTTAACTGCCTCTCGCTCCACTGATGTGGCCCAATTTGCTAAGTAACACTTGCATTCTCTGCTTTATTTAAGGTTTTCCTTCTCATTGAACCACAGATCTCCTCAGCCCTGTTTTGAATGATGTCCATTCATCCCCCCCCAGGGACCTCTGGCCAACCATTGCAGAAAATGGATAGAACATGCCTGCTTGTGCTTAAAAATGCAATTAGAAAGCTACAACAGAGAAAGTGCTGCACCATGAAAAATTGTTCTTTCTTTATTTCACACCTTTCTACCTGCAAACAGTGAAGAAATAATTTCATTGTCCTATCTGGGACACATGACAATAAAACTCTCTCGCCACTTGACTCTTGAAATATAGCTACTTTGGCAGATTACAATTATAGCAGCCAATATGCACACAACTGCTGTGCGATGAGAGCCTTTCAGTGAAGCTGTGTGAAGGATAAATAATGGCCGGGGCAACAGGGAAAGATGCCCTGCACTTTTGTGAAATAGTGCCATTAGGTTTTTTACTTCCGCCTGAGAGAGCAACCACTTTACCCCTTTCCAAAACTGCATATTCAGCAGCTCACTACTAGACTGTACACGAGACTAGATTCCCATGGTCAAGTCTCTGAAGTTGGATTTAAACCAGGAAGTTTCTGACAGAAACATACATCGACCAATGGAGACGTGGCTCACACACTTCAAATTCAAACAGATAGTCATCCAGTCTGAAGACGCGTCTCAACACGAAACGTCTGAAGAAGGGTTTCGGGCCGAAACGTCGCCCATTCCTTCTCTCCAGAGATGCTGCCTCACCCACTGAGTTACTCCAGCATTTTGTATCTACCTTCGATAAAACGTCATCTGTCCATTTACCTCCACAGATGCCGCTTGACCTGTTGAGTTCCTCCAGCAATACGTTTAATACTCAGCCACCCAATGAAAGACCTTCCTAAATATTGCACCTGGACAGACCTTGGAAATCAATAGTCAAGGGTCCATTCGTCCTCCTCACTCCCCAGCTGAAATGTAACCACAGGCCTTAGGGTTTTTCAAGTGAGAAGTGGGTAGCCAGAACTATAGAATCTACATCGGTGAGACCAGGCGCAGGCATGGCGATCACTTCGCCCAACACCTCCACTCAATTCGCAATAACCAACCTGATTTTCCGGTGGCTCAGGACTTCAATTCCCCTCCCATTCCGAATCTGACCTCTCTGTCCTGGGCCTCCACCATTGCCAGAGTGAGGTCCAGCGCAAAGTGGAGGAACAGCACCTCATATTTTGCTTAGGTAGTTTACACCCCAGCGGTATGAACATCGTCTTCTCTAATTTCAAATAGTCTTTGTTTTCTCCCTTCCTCCCCTCCCCCTTCCCAGCTCTCCCACAAGCCTACTATCTCCGCCTCATCGTTTCTTTTTCCCGCCCCCACCCTCCCCCACCCTCAGTCTGAAGAAGGGTCTCGACCCGAAACATCGCCTATTCCTTCTCTTCATAGATGCTGTCTCACCCGCTACGTTTCTCCAGCATTTTTGTCCACCTTTAGAATCAACCCCATCATTCTTATTTTACGGTAGTTTAGAATAGTTTAGTTTAGTTTAGTTTAATTTAATGATACAATCAGAGCAAAAACATGTTCTTCAGCCCATCGAGTCCACGCTGACCAGCAACCCTAACACTATCCTACACACACTAGGGATAATTTAGTTATACCAGGCCAATTAGCCTACAAATTTGTACATCTTTGGAGTGTGGAAGGAAACTGGAGATCCCGGAGAAAACCCACATAGGTCACGGAGAGATTGTGCAAACTCTGTACAGACAAGCCCCCGTAGTCAGGGTCGACCCGGGTCTCTGGTGCTGTAAGGCAGCAACTCTACCTCTGCACCACCATGCCGCCCTAATGATAGCATCATTAAACATTAGTAGTCTCCTTCAAGCCTGGAAGTGACGGATAGTGTTGACATTGTTGAGCTATGAGTGGGATTGGAGGAGACGAGTGGCTTGTGATGGTCCCATGTCTTTGTTGTCTGGATACTTTCAAGAGAGAGCTAGATGGGGGTCTTAAAGATAACGGAGTCAGGGGATATGGGGAGAAGGCAGTGACAGGTTACTGATTGGGGATGATCAGCCATGATCACATTGAATGGCGGTGCTGGCTCGAAGGGCCGAAGGGCCGAATGGCCTACTCCTGCATCTATTGTCCATTGTCTATTGTTAAATGACAAATCAAACGGGTGTTTTATTGAGAGCAACATCGAACCATAAATACTACAGATACAACCAAGGCTGCTTTTGTAGAACTTCAAAGAGTGTCCATTTTATTTACCCATAACTTCGAGGTGAGGTGCTAATGTGCACACAGCAAGGTTCCACCAACTGCTGTGTGATGAGAGTAGAGTCTTTCAGTGAAGTTGTGTGAAGGATAAATATAGACCAGGGCAACAGGGAAGAGGTGAGTGAGAAATGGGTTAAATGCAAGGCAGCTACTGTTGCCAGATCAGAGGACAGATCTCTATGAAAGACCCTTAAGAATTATCAGCCCTCATGGTACCCGTTCCAAGTCAAATTGAATGAAAGTGCAGAAACCAGAGAAAAATAAATTAAATGACTGATTGGTCTCCAATCAGAACAAAACACAAAATGCAATAATTGGATTTTCACTGTTCAATTTCCACTGAATCTCTGAAGAGGTTGACAAAGTACTGGAATGGCAGGCAGTGACTAGTGGGGTACCACAAGGCTCGGTGCTGGGAACGCAGCTGTTTACAAAATATATCAATGATTTAGGTGACGGGATTCAAAGTAACATTAGCAAATTTGCAGATGACACAAAGCTGGGTGGCAGCCTGAACTATGAGAATGCTGGGTGACTTGGACAGGTTGGGTGAGTGGGGAGATGCATGGCAGGTGCAGTTTAATGTGGATAAATGTGAGGTTATCAATTTTGGTAGCAAAAACAGGAAGGCAGATTATTATCTAAATGGTGTCAAGTTGGGGAAAGGGGAATTACAACGGGATCTGGGGGTCCTTATTCATCAGTCAATGAAAGTAAGCATGCAGGTACAGCAGGCAGTGAAGAAAGCGAATGGCATGTTGGCCTTCATAACAAGAGCAGTTGAGTAAAGGAGCAAAGAGGTCCTTCTGCAGTTGTACAGGGTCCTAGTGAGACCACACGGGCAGTGTTGTGTACAGTTTTGGTTCCCTAATTTGAGGAAGGACTTTTTCCTATTGAGGGAGTGCAGCGTAGGTTCTCAAGGTTAATTCCCGGGATGGCGGGACTGTCATATGCTGAGAGAATGGAACGGCTGGGCTTGTATATTCTGGAATTTAGATGGATGAGAGAGGATCTTATTGAAACATATAAGATTATTACGTCTTTGGACACGTTAGAGGCAGGAAACATGTTCCCGATGTTGGGGGAGTCCAGAACCAGGGGCCACAGTTTAAGAATAATGGGTAAACCATTTAGAACAGAGATGAGGAAACACCTTTTCACACAGAGAGTTGTGAGTCGGTGGAATTCTCTGCCTCAGGGCGGTGGAGGTCGGTTCCCTGGATACTTTCAAGAGAGAGCTTGATAGAGCTCTTAAAGATAGCGGAGTCAGGGGATATGGGGAGAAGGCAGGAACGGGGTACTGATTGTGGATGATCAGCCATGATCACATTGAATGGCGGTCCTGGTATGAAGGGCCGAATGGCCTACTCCTTGCACCTATTTTCTATTGTCTATAAAACTCTAATAATCTTCTGTCCCAATTCTTAGAAATCCCAGCGGTTCAGAACCTGTCTTGCCAGCTGGTATTTCCTGTTAAACTCACCAGGAGCTACTTCCTGCATTCATATGAAATTCAGTTTTTGCATCCTCTTTAAATCTACACAAATGGTTCTGTGGAAAATGTTTTACACAACTGTGTAATCTCAAAACAAAAGTCAATTTGCAGTGAATTTTGATATTACTGTAATAGAAATAACATACATTAATCCATAAAATCTGCTGAGTACGAAAGTCCTGACAGTGCTGGAATTTTACTGTAGATGAATGATACACCTTGTGGCAATCAAAGGTGGAACTCACTGTGTCTACCAGCTCTGAATCAAAGAGCCATGTGTTTAAGCCCATGAGATTCCAATACAAAATCAATGCAGTGGACCAGAGCTTGCTGCTAATGGCAAACTGCCCACACTTGCCACTAGCCTAAATGAAAGAACAAGCTTCACCTTTATAAGTGCACAGTTATGACATTGTGCGCTCAGAGTAGCTTGGTCCTCAATGGTGAGGCCCTCCAGAATTCCTTGTAAGACAGTTGCTCATGGTTAAGAATGAGTTACAGCCTCAGGCTAAAGAAATTCCTCCTCATCTCCTTTCTAAAGGTACATCCTTTGGGGTAACCGCTGTGAGGGAGGTGGGGGAGAAAATTTGGTCAATAGGGGGGGGGGGGGGGGGGGGGGGGGTACCACACAGTACAATGAGGACCCGGCGTGGGGGAATCGCTGTGGGGGGGGGTACAAAAAGGGTACCCAGCAGTGGCTGGCGTGCTTTGGCTACTATTTGTATACGTTGTGTATGCAAGCAAATAATCTAATTGTGCCTAGTCACATGTGACAATAAAGTATTCCTATCCTTTTATTCTCAGGCTCAGCCCTCTGGTCCTGGACTCTCCCACTACTGGAAACATCCTCTTCACATCCACTCTATATAGGTCTTTCAGTATTCGGTAAGTTTCAATGAGATCCCCCCTCGTCCTTCTAAACTCCGGCGAGTACAGGCCCAGAGTTATCAAACGCCATTCATACATTAGAGCAATCATCTCTAGGATCATTCTCGTAATCCTTGTTTTTATATTTTGGCCTTCTCAAAATTAATACTAACATTCCACTTGCCTACACCTTTATTCCTTCTACTAAAATGCATGACCATACACTTTGCTACGCTGTATCCCCGTGGCCACTATTTTGCCCACTCTCCCAACCTGTCCAAATCCTTCTGCAGACTTCCTGTGTCCCCAACATTACCTGCCCCTCCGCCAATCCTCATGTCATCTCCACGAAGCCATCAATTCCATCATCCAGATCAGTAACACAGTCACACAGCATGAAAACAGGCCCTTCGGCACAACTTGCCCACGCCGACCAACATGTCCTATCTACACTAATCCCACCTGCTTGCATTTGACCAATATCCCTCTAAACCTATCCTATCCATATACCTGTCTAAATGTTTCTTAAATGTTCCGATAGTATTTGCCTCATCTACCTCCTGCGGCAGCTCATTCCATACACCTTGCTGTAAAAAAGTTACTCTTCGGGTTCCTATTAAATCTTTCCCCCCCCCCTCACCTTAAACCTATGTCCTCTGGTTCTCGATTCCCCTAATCTGAGCAAGAGACTCTTTGCCTTTACCTGATCTTTTCCTCTCATGATAGTGTACACCTCCATAAGATCACCCCCTCCTTTGCTTCAAGGAATAGAGACCTAGCCTGCTCAACCTCTCTCTACAGCTCAAACTCTAGAATCCTGGCAGTCTTCATAAATCTTCTCCGCATCCTTTCCAGCTTGACGCCATTAACTTTCCTTTAACATGATGCCCTAACAGAACTCAATATTCCAAATGTGGCCTTTTATCTTGTTTGACAGCCTTACGTGCGGAATCTTATCAAAGGCCTTATCTGCCTGATTAGTTTACAACTCAATGGCATGAACATTGAATTATTCAATTTACTGTAACCCAAGTCCATCTTTCTTTTTTTCGGTCCACGTATCTAACTGGGACCTGTTATTCACACTCTTTTTCCCACAGTAACCCCTATCACCCAGTTTATTTATCCTATCTACTCCATCTGAAAATTACACACCCCTCCCCCTTCTATGACTGAAAGTTTTTCTTTTAGGTGAAGTCAGAAACCCTTCAAACTTTACGTCAATGACCTTTCATCAGTTAATGAAAACTGCAGGTACTTAAACCCTGAAATAAGCCGGGCAGGCTTCATCCGTTTATTTCCAACATATTCTGTTTTCATAGGTCTGTGATCAGAAGAATAATGCCTGGGGAAATAAGATTCCTCACTACATTAAAGGTTTCATGTGGAGGTCAACATTGACATAGTTCCAACGCAAAATAGAGTTGGAGCTCCCAACTCAAAATGAAGATTAGTGTTAAATACAAGAGTACTTGATGATTCAGCTTAACATAGCTAGGCTACAGCCTTGTAATTGTTGATGTCAGTGTTGCAATTAAAACTAATCATTTGAAATTCTTCTGGGTAATTTTATTAAGGGTGTTATCCATTTATAAGGTATTGTGCAATTAAGGGAGTTGCCTATTTAAGAGCTGCATTGCAATAAGGTTAAATGTACCTTTGGAAGGCAGCATGTCATGTGAAAGAGATGCAAGATGCCTTGACATGAATGTTATGGGATCGACGCAGCTTCAGAATTTCCTGACAATTTGGCCAGTGCTACGAATATTACAAGGTGGGAAAAATACATAGAATCAGAAGCAGAATCCCGAAGAATATAACTGCCAGTAAGGATGGTAGCCACAAGTCACAGATAGAGGGAGCAAATTTGGGTGACAGTGCTACAGTGATCAAACTCCGAAGAGATGAATGGACACAAAGTGCTGGAGTAACTCAGCAGGCGGGGTCAGGCAGCGTCTCCGGAGAAAAAGTATGGGTGATGTTTCAGGTCAGGACCACTCATCATTTTTCCCCAGAGATGCTGCCTGACCCACTGAGTTACTCCACCACTTTGTGTCTATGTTTGGGATAGACTGAATGGATAGACTAAATAGTGCTGAATGTAATAGAAACATAGAAAATAGGTGCAGGTGTAGGCCATTCGGCTCTTTGAACCTGCACCAATATAATCATGGCTGATCATCCAACTCAGTATCTTGTACCTGCCTTCTCTCCATACCCCCTGATCCCTATAGCCACAAGGGCCACATCTAACTCCCTCGTAAATATAGCTGCACATGGAGCTCATGCATGCTGCACATGCAGTTTAATCCACTGCACATGCAAGGAGCATCATAACAACAGTACATTCAAGGCCCATTATATCCAATGACAAAGCACCTATGAATATATGCTGTAATACTGCGCCTTTGTAGGCTAGAATTTATATGGGGAAATACTGCAGGCTCTTTCCATTTATTACATTCTTCAAAAGGGAAATAATATCATTTGTTAGTGTCTCTTTAAGAACAGAGTGCACCATCATTGTACCAGACACCGCCTGCAATAATGGTTGTTCTGTTGGTCGCCCTGTCATTAGCTCCAGTGACCAGCAACATGAAGGAGCCTCAAGGCCCACAAGGGGGATGTTAAGCAATTAAAATAAGTAGGTTAATACCTCTATTATCAGAATTATATGGGATATCAGCATCTATCTAGTTACTGGTAACATTATCATTCTTATCCAGGCATATATTTGGCTGCTGCTGACATCTGCCCATGTTCTGTTCGTGCTTAAGACGGAAATCTGCTTTCTCCTGTTGCTTCAAAGATTATTACATTTGCCCAAAACAGTAAAACAAATGCTACAGGGCTACCCCATTCTCTGGGTTGCCTCCCGCAATGAGAATTTTTAATGAAATGAGAATTTTTTATGAAATCGGTCCTTAACAGAAGCAGACTGCAAGCTGCTTGCGGAGTGAAGAAGGAAACGTACAGAAAAGAATCTGCATATTTTTTTCCTCTTTGACACCTTTGCATTACTAATTGAAATAATATTTTGGTGATTAATTGATGTCAAGTTAAAACTTACACTAATTAGAAAGCGTTGGGCACATTAACCATGGTAGATAAGTACACGACAGTAGAATTAATACCAAATCATTTAATCTAAACACACAATGGAACTACCACAGAGAAACACCAGGATAAGACAGATATTTTAGAAAATGTGATTCTGCATTATTCGATGCAGAAAGACATTTAAAACTAGAAACTTCCATTTCATTCCCTTTCCATGGACACAGCCTGACCTGTTGTGTTTTCATATTTTTGAGTCAGTTATTCAGCATTTACAGTTCTTATTTCTTATTTGCATTTTGAGTGAAGGTAAAATTACTGTTCTTCCTTTCTGACAGAAGAAGGAGCAGTTACATTGGAATGAGTGATTTACCCATTCTTTTCCAATCAGACCGACTGCAACCTAACACCTCTTGTAGTATTTATGGCATGGAATCAGGTGAATTGAAAGAAGATGGATTCTATTTAATATTTCAGTGAGGTTATCAATGCTGCAACATAACACTAACTTCATATATGGGAGAGTTCGGAGTTACCTGCAGCCTGGCACCAGACCCATGGCACAAGGGCCACCAACTAAAATAATCTAGGATTAGTTAAAAAATATCCAGCATCTGTCCTTGTAGACCAACAGACGTGGCCCAGAAAAGAGTTGTTGGGCTCTCTGATATCAGTAATCACTGATCATGCTGGGCCTAGACCAACCTGATCCCAGTCTGCCTCCTTCCCACTGGCACTGATGTTCAGCCACAAACTCCTGTTGTTACATTCCTGTTCTCACCTGACAGCAAGTAGTATATTGACCTTTATGTCCTGGGCCTCCTCCACAGTCGTGAGTGAGGCCCAGTGCAAATTGGAGGAACAGCCCCTCATATTTCGCTTGGGCAGCTTATACCCCAGCGGTATGAATATTGACTTCTCTGACTTCAAATAACCCTTGGTTTCCCTCTCTGTCTATTCCTCCCCCTCCTAGTTCTCCAACCAGCCTGACTGTTCCCCTGATTACATTTTATCTCTGTATGCTCCGATGTCACCTTCTCCTTGCTAACAATGATCCATTCTACATTTTCATTGAACTACATCACCTTTCAATGTCTCATTTTCACACCTCACCCTTCCTTATCTCAGTGTCTTCCTCTCCTCTCAGTCTGAAGAGAGCCCAAAACATCACCCATTCCTTCTATCCATAGATGCTGCCTGTCCCGCTGAGTTACTCCAGCATTGTGTGTCTATCTTTGGTGTAAACCAGCATCTGCAGTTCCTTCCTGCACAAGTAGTAAATCTGCTCAAGTGAAAGCAGGGAACTTTCATTTAAATGTGACAACTAGGTGAGGTGTTAAGACAGGATCTCCATATCCTGCAATTCTCTGGCTCAGTAAGGTCCTGACTTTGAACCTCCCATGCACCATTCACAACTTCCTTTCAAATGATTTGCTATATGCATCCTCATCTACTGTATAATATATGAGATAATCCGATCATAAGAAGGTGCTCGAAACCCTCACATAGGTATATAAATGTGAACAATATACAACCTTAGGCATATTCTACTGGATTATAAAATACCTTGGCATGCAAAAAGACCAATACAACGTGGCAGGCTTGGTTGAAGACAATAGGCAATAGACAATGGGTGCAGGAGTAGGCCATTCAGCCCTTCGAGCCAGCACCACCATTCAATATGATCATGGCTGATCATTTCCAATCAGTACCCCAAAACGCAATTCCATCTTTGAATTACCACACTGAGAAATGATTTATTATCTTTAATAAATTCTCAGTTGCTCAAAATATGAGACATATTTGCTCAGCAGGGTGGCATAGTAGTAGGTTACACAAAAAAGCTGGAGAAACTCAGCGGGTGCAGCAGCATCTATGGAGCGAAGGAAATAGGCAACGTTTCGGGCCGAAACCCTTCTTCAGACTGATCGGGGGCGGGGGTGGGTGGGGACAAGAAAGGGAAAAGGAGGAGTAGCCCGAAGGCTGGGGGATGGGAGGAGACAGCAGTGAAACTGTCTCCGGAGAGAAGAGGAGAACTTCTTCAAGGTAGGCATATCTTGAAGAGATAACGCAGTATAGTAGTGCATAGTAGTAGTAGTAGTAGTGGCATAGTAGTAGTGTTGCTGCCATACGGGCCTGTCCCACTTAGGCGATCTTGTCATAGTCGCAGCAGGTCGTGCCGAAAATCAGCGACTGGACCCCGCCCTATGACAATGTCTTCAACAACAACCTACCTTCTAGTCGACGTCAAGCTAAGGCAAGCTACCGACAACGAGCGACCATTAGGACGTCCACCTACGACCACACCACGACAAGCTACGACAATTCAGTTGCCGGTACCTGTCGCCGGTTGACGTAGGTAGTCGCCAATTCACAAAAAGTCATCACCGGCGACAACCGTCATCCTGGCGACAACCTACGTTAACCTGGCGACAACCTACCACAGCACCTAGGTCAGGAGAAGTCAAGATACGCTCATATGCGTCAAACCTACTGTCGCCGAAAACATGTTGAAAATTTTGCGGTGACCAGAAAGACGCTAAGACTCTACGTGGTTGAGGAGACGACTCACGACCATACAGGCGACACAACGGCGACCATGTGGCGACAGCCAATTTGCCTGTAGTCGCCTAAAAAATCGCCTAAGTGGGACAGGCCCATAACAGCACTGAAGACCTGGATTCAAACCTGACTACGGGTGCTGTCTGTACAGAGTTTGTACGTTCTCCCTGTGACCGCGTGGGTTTTCTCCAGGTGCTCCGGTTTCCTCCCACATTCCAAAGACGTGCAGGTTTGCAGATGAATTGGCTTTGGTAAAATTGTAAAGGAATTGTCCCTAGTGCGTAGTTTAGTGTTAGTCCATTGGGTGATTGCTGGTCAGCGTGGATGCAATGGGCCGAAGAACCTGTTTCCCTGTTGTCTTTCAAAAAATCTAAAAGTAAGTGTTCCACGTTAGATCATTCCACGCCATGTTCCCTTTACTTCAGCATCTTGAAGATAGCGGAGTCAGGGGATATGAGGAGAAGGCAGAAACGGGGTACTGATTGTGGATGATCAGCCATGCTCACATTGAATGGCAGTGCTAGCTTGAAGGGCCGAATGGCCTACTCTTGCACCTATTGTCTATTATCTATTGTCTATCTCATCCCAGGATCAGTAAAATGGGAATAAAGAGTTAGACCCTTGTGAACATAATTTCTTATCTGCCAATGTGGTTGATAATCTACCCTGTGCTGCTGTCTAAAACCAAAGTTGTGATAAATGAAACAAAATGCTGCCTTGCTCATTATTCCAATTAGACATTTACATCGATGCCTTCAGCAATATTGTTTTACATCCAATCTTGGACTAGATCATAACCGGATCGATATGCACAGTGTGTTGCAAGTCCCATAATTCCATTACTGACAGGTGTTGCTGAATCAGCTGGTAGATTTATATCAAGTTAGAGTATGAAACAAAATCCATTTATGAGAAGACAAAGCATTCGTGTCCCTCAGTAACAAAGGACGGAATCTAATCACTGTCAGAGGCAAAGACACAAATTGCTCTGTTTTAGTTCAGGCCATGCACTGAGCCTGAAATTTATACAATTCACAATACTGTCATTGTGCAAATTTAAATAGACAATTCAATTCCACTAAATTTGAAAAGTGCTCTTAACCAGATATAAATATCTTTGTTTTTACACAAAGTGGTGAAGTCACTCATTTAGTTTGCCTCTTGTGTTCCCCCTGAACACCCAGGCATGGCCTTTGCCCCCTAGTTCAGATTCTGGACACTATTCCACTTGAGCTGATCCCTCTCTCCATCAATGCCCTATCTGAGCACTAGTGGCAGGGCTGCAACTTCTGAACCGTGAGAGGAAACCTCACAGAAATATTTCAAACAATACAATTTCTGGCATATTGGACCTCAACATAAGCCTTAAAATAATCTCCTTTGAAAGGTACCAATATTTTAAGTCAGAAAAGGAATGCAATTGAACATCACTGGATCCAACTACTTTCACTGAGTGTCCAACTGCAGCTATTGATGAGTAAAGGGCCTGTCCCACCGGCATGCGCCTGCATGCAGCGAGTGCGAACAAACCGGAAGCGGGGGCCGGGTGGAAGTCGAGTGAGAGATGTGAAGTTCGAGCGAAGTCCGCAGGACGTACGGTGTCAAGACGCTGCGCACGCCCGTCGAGGCGGTGCGTACGGCGTCGAAGCGGCTGCGGGCCAGCAGGCCGTTGCCGCGTGGAATTTTTGAACACAGTCGGTTTTTCAGAGCCCCGCGCGATGTCGGGACCAGCTCCGCACAACTCCATATGGTTCCGGCGATCGAAGTGGGGCCGGCCCCGCGAGGCCGTACGGCTCAAGCGACCACGTTAGGTCGCGGTTGCCGCATGGAGTCGCATGTTCGTGGGACAGGCCCTTAACACCAACCCCACTCATCACCGATCCAAATCCTTTGACCTAATGAACAGTTTTTTTTTACTTTTGGGCAAGGAACTTTAAGAGAAGTGGTGGAGACCTGTAGTGCACATGCACTTGAAATATCACTGTCTTTTTCACTTGTGGCCACTATGATGCAAACTTCAGTTGTGAGAAGGGCATCAGGATTGTTGTTGCACGTTTGTAGAAGGGAACTGTAGATGCTGGTTTATACTGAAGATAGACTCAAAGTGCTTGAGTAACAGTGGGTCAGGCAGCATCTCGGGAGAAAAGGAATGGGTGACTTTCAGTCTGAAGAAGGGTCCTGACCAGAAACGTCACCCATCCTTTTTCTTCAGAGATGCTGCCTGACCCGCTGAGTTACTCCAGCACTTTGTGTCTATATTTTGTTGTTGCACATTTTCAGTATCAGATGTATGGTCCATTAGTCTGGTCTGGGGCAGGGGTTGGGGAGCATGGGAGATGGAGTTAGATTAGCCAGTTGTTGTATGGCTGGTCAGGACTTGTGTAGTGGGATGAAATGATCAGAAAAGTGGCATAGGGAATGACCTCATCCATCCACAGTAATTGTAATCTTGCATTGAGGTGCAGAGTTGATATACATTCAGAAACACTGATGGGTTTTTGCAGTGATGTTAAATAACCTGGAAATAGTCATTATTGTGCTTCACTTCAGAAGACAATAACTTTTCTCAATTGCATAATGCTGAAAAACAGAGCTGCGTAAATTGAATTTCCAGGCAAGTGAGTCATCCAGATGATGACCGAGTTCTGATGGCGGGTAAAGGTCCAGCAATGATATATTTTCTTCCTTCTGAACTTGATCAAGCTGCCCTAAGGTTTGCAAAACTCTCTGGTGCACATAGATTAAAGAACGCTGTTGCAGATTAAATTCATCAGTAAATAAGAAACAGAGGAATAGCTTCAAATATATTACTTTGACTATGCTAGTCTTGGTTATTCTCTTGGACTTGAAGTGAAAACCACTGTTGAACCATCAGTCTGAAGGAAGAATCCCAACACAAAACGTCGCCTGTCCATTCAATCCCCAGATGCTGCCTGACCCACTGAGATCCTCCAGCACTTTGTGTTTTGCTCCAGATTCCAGCATCTACAGTTTCTTGTGCCTCCATTAAAACTATTGTTATTGCAAACACATCAAAGGATAGAGAATGGAATCATGTCTTTCAGTAGATCCAGTGTGCTGAGTTTTGTGTGGATCTGGCTATCTGCCTCCACTAAAGGTCTTACACTTTATTAAACACTCGGTGGTAATTAATAACACTCACATCTTTTGCTCTCTGATGTTTTCTCTTCTCATATGGGTAGTGCATCACTTTTCCCTGCTTTTTATGTGGTTCCAATGACAAATTACTTCTACTACAAGTACATGAAAAGCCACTTTCATCAGCAGAGACATAGCCAGATGTGATGTTCAGTACTCCACATGATACATCACTGACATGCAGTAATATCCGAAAAGTAAATGTCTTGTTTTTAATTGAATTTTGCAACTCATTACAACTGAGGCTGTATTTGCCATGTTCTTTCCAAGTCCCTAAATTCCACAGTGAGAAGAAGAAAACTTTCAGATGAGCTCATTGCTGAGGCAAAGACAGCCGATACATTGTTGCCAGGAAACAGTTGTATTATTTAAAAAGCAAGATTGCAACCACTATTGAAGAAAATAATGTTTATCTAAAAGCCACAAGCATATCTGCCTTCACCACCTCCTCTGCAGTGTGTTACAGGCACCCACCATTCTCTGGGTAAAGATCTTGCTCCACACATCTCTTAAATTTTGCCCCGCTCACCTTCAAACTATGCCCTCTAGTCTGTGACATTTCCACCCAGGGAAAAAGATTCTGACCGTCTACCATATCCAAATTATGCCTCTCATAATTTTACAAACTGCTATCAGGTCTCCAACATTCCAGAGAAAACAATTCAAATTTGTCCTACCTGCATATAGTTAATACCTTCTAATCCAGTTACTATATAAATATGAAGCTAAGAATGAATTCAATTTATTATGTGATATGCTGTCACATTTAGGTTATGACAGTATAACTTACTTAACTTGCCCCAAGATTAACATGTCCTTCATAAACTGAGGCATGGATCTGAGTGCAATATTCCAAATGTGTCTCACTGGCTTTTATGTAACTGTAAGAGGACTTTATTATGATAGTATTCTGTGGGAATAGTCTTCAAGGGAAGCCAATCAAGCAGAAGACAATTTATCTACCAAAACCCATTTAACCCATCCGTTTCAAAAAAACTTTTTCCAGCTTTTGTAATAATTTATTTAGCTGCTCAAAGATTACCTACAAATATAATATTACTTCAGAACAATGTTCATAAAATGTTAGGCAAGATTTTTTTTTAATGTAGCCATCCCACAGCCTCTGATATGCCAGGAGACTTTGATCAAACAGGAACTTTGTTCTCAAGGAAATTGAATTGTTAACCTCCACGCTAACTAACTATCTAAATTGCAGCTGTTCTTTCATGAAATTTGAACAACCCCTTCACCAGCATGTCTCACAAAAAATAAACCTGCTAATTGCCATCTTGCAATCATCACATTGTCAATGTTGATTGTACGGCCATGAACATTGCTTCTCAATAAACGTTGACTGTCATATTTGTTCCTTGTCTCTAATTTATCAGATGAAATTGCCAGCAATAGATTCATGGTATCATTGTTCCATGTGGAATATTAGTCCAAAGGGTTAGAACCCACGGGATTCAAGGCACGTTGACAAATTGGATTCAGAATTAGTTTAGTAATAGGAGGCAGAGGATGATAGTTGAAAGCTGTCTTTGTGATGGGAAACCAGTGACTAGTGGTGTATAACAACGATCAGCCCTGGTAACTCTTAATGTTTGAAATATACACATGAACAATTTAGGTGTGAATATAAGACGTGCAACTAGTAAATTCCCAGATTACATGCAAATTGGTGGTGTCATTGATTGTGACGAGGGTAGCTTTGGTTTGCAAAATAATATTGATTAATGATAAAATCCACACACACCAGTGGCAGATGGAATTTACTTCTGAAATGTGTGAGGCAATGTATTTTGGAAGGGCTATCAAGAGTAGATACACAGGACACATAAAAGGTCAGAATGTACACCATCAGGTCCTGCCGCGATTTACCCTGATGCAAGTTCAGATGTGCAGAATGATGTTGCTCCCCTTGCAACTCTCCTCTGGACTGGAAAGATATGTGTTTTTTAGTCGGCACTTTTTAAAGAGGTCGAGGGAAATTACTAAAAGGTCATGGAGTCTATTCTAAAAATACATGCTGCAAATTGTGATCGGTATATAAGATGCAAAACCTACTCAAATGTTGTGGGGCAGGTATTTGCATAATTATTCAAAGATTCAGTTGGAATTTTGGGCAGGCACGAGAAACAGCTGTCGTGTGAATCCAAAATAAAGCACATCCAAACCTTGAAAGAGAGAAGATTTCTACACATTATTGCATCTAATTTATATACATTGCAAAACCATCCGATTTGTAGTTGAGGCCAGCTCATTGGCTATATTTAAGAGGGAGTTAGATGTGGCCCTTGTGGCTAAGGGGATCAGGGGGTATGGAGAGAAGGCAGGTACGGGATACTGAGTTGGATGATCAGCCATGATCATATTGAATGGCGGTGCAGGCTCGAAGGGCCGAATGGCCTACTCCTGCACCTAATTTCTATGTTTCTATGTTTCTATGTCCCAGCAGGTCCAAGTCAGTGTTTATGCTGAATACATTTAAATTAAGAGTATTTGTGTAGAAGATGAATTTACAAGATGAGAGTTGTTGAAGGTAGACACAAAAAGCTGGAGTAACTCAGCGGGACAGCAGCATCTCTGGGGAGAAGAAATGGGTGACGTTTCGGGTTAAGACCCTTCTTTAGCGGCCCAAAATGTCACCCATTCCTTCTCTCCAGAGATGCTGCCTGTCCTAAGTTACTCCAGCTTTTTATGTCTATCTTCAGTTTAAACCAGCATCTGCAGTTCCTTCTTACACATGGGAGTTTTTTGAGGTCAGTATGTTTTCAAATCAACTAGTAAACTGGCTGTAGAAATAAAGAATTACAGATGATGGTTTATAGCAAAGACAGACACAAAGTGTTGTAGTAAATCAGCAGATCAGGCAGCATCTCTGGAGGAAAGGGATAGATGGCGTTTTGGGGCAAGACTCTTCCTCAGACTGAAAGTAAGGGGTTGGGAGGATGGGGGCTAAAGAGCTAGTGGTGAGAAAAGACCCGATCTGATAAGGGCCAGGAATAAATGACCTCGAGCAGGGTGGTGCCCTGGAAGGCCCGTTGGTGGCTAGGGAAGGTGTGACCTCAAGAGGGAATGTGGTAAACTGTGGAACAGGTTAAATGACTAGGGTAGTGGAAGGGGGCAAGAGGGGAAAGGAGGGGAGTGTAAGTAGAAGTTACTTAAAATTAGAGAATTCAATCATGACCCAAAACATCATCTATTCCTTTTCTCCAGAGATGCTGTCTGACCTACTGAGGTATTCCAGCTTTTTATGTCTATCAATGTTCATGCCACTGGGTTGTAAGCTTCCTAGTGACAATGGGGTGCTGTTTCTCCAATATGTATATGGCCTCACTCTGGCAATAGAGGAGGCCCAGGGCAGAAAGGTCAGTATTTGTGGAAAACAAACCTAGCATCGGAGAAATTAACAAGACTGAAAAGCAGATACATCCCCGGGATCTGATAACCTACATACAAGATTTTGGGGGAGAGAGGTCTGAAAATAATGAAAACACTACTTGTCATCTTCAAATTCCTCATGATTCTTAAATAGTTCCCACAGATTGGAAGATAGCTGATATATTTGACTGAGAGGAAACAGGGAACTACAGACAATTAGCCTGACATTAGAAGAGGAACTGCAGATGCTGGAAAATCGAAGGTAGACAAAAAAGCTGGAGAAACTCAGCGGGTGCAGCAGCATCTATGGAGCAAAAGAAATAGGCAACGTTTCGAGCCGAAACCCTTCTTCAGACCTTAGACATTAGAAGAGAGAATACTGAAACTCATTTTTACTGATGTGCCAACAAAGCAATAAGAAAATGATAAAAGAATTGTGGAATGCAAATGTAGAGTCAGGTTTGGAATACCCATTGGACTTGTTTGAGAATGTAATAGGCAGATAAGAGTAACTAGTTGATGGACTTTCAGGATGCCTTCAGAAAGGTGCATGCAGGAAATGATTAAGCTTAGAGCATATGGCATTGGGAGTAATGCCGGAGTGGGTTGGGAAATGTGTAATGAACTGAAAATAGACATTAAGAATAAAAATCATTTTAGAGTTAGGAAGCTGTGATCAGTCGTGTGTCACGGGTATCAGCGCTGGGGACTCATTTGCTCATAATCTATATCAATGCTTTGGGTGTGATCATTATTTCCAAAAATAAAATTTGCATTGAATTTAAATGTATGTGCAAGTTATAAATAGTACCATCACTAATGGTAACCTTGAAAATACTGATATCTGTGGAAAACATAGAAACATAGAAAATATGTGCAGGAGTAGGCCATTCGGCCCTTCGAGCCTGCACCACCATTCAATATGATCATGGCTGATCATCCAACTCAGTATCCTGTACCTGCCTTCTCTCCATACCCCCTGATACCTTTAGCCACAAGGGCCACATCTAACTCCCTCTTAAATATAACCAATGAACTGCCCTCAACTACCTTCTGTGGCAGAGAATTTGCCACCGAAATACAACCTGGTTCACACTAATGTCCTTCAAGGATTGGAATCTATTGACAGTATTAGGCCTGGCCAGATCCACCAACGTGACTGACTTTTAGCTGCCTCTTTGATTCGGGGGTAATTGGGTTTGAAGAACAACTGCGGGTATTGCCAGCAACACCCATATACCACAAAATAATAAATTAAAGTAATACGGCGGTAGATGTGTACAAACCAAGGGGAGGAACACCAGGACAAAACATTATAAATGATTGTTTCTACTTTGAGTCACTAATCATTCAGAACATGATGAATAGTATAGCTAACTCACATTAACTCCAAACCTGTATTAAGCCACAAAACATTAAGGACACTTTCCAATTTAGGATTTATTACCAAATCTAACAAGAAAGCTTGTGTCTGAACTGATCTCTCCATCCTCACTCTCCCACCCCGGCCGGCAAACAAACCCGTCTTCATTTTCCAGTCGGCTCCATTACATGGAAGATAAACACATTGCACAACAAGCCCATTTATTCCTTTTCCACTTCATAAATACTCCTCGTTACCCTGCAAGGAATTTTATGGAACTTCAATTTTATGGAGTATTCAAATTGGGTATAAAATAATAATTCCAAACATCATGATGGTGTGAAATATATTCAGTAAATGTAATGTCTGAAGAAGGGTTTCGGCCCGAAACGTTGCCTATTTCCTTCGCTCCATATATTTAGTAAATGTAACCCTTGGTGCTTCAGAAACCAGATTAGTATTTCCACAGGCAGTTTTGTATTGTTGGGTAATGTCAAAAAAACAAATGTAATTTTAGATTTTAATTTGGACAAAGCTTTATTTCTCAGATCAGAGGATAGTGATATTGCAATATTGAGGATAATGATACTGCCAGAATTAGTTGTCAAAGGAGAATCGGGCTCAATTTAACTTCCATTTGCCAGTGGAAAAGCGGAACTAACCCACTTTGTGTTCGCTCTAACCTGACCAAAGCTAATGGGTAAGATGCAGTTATTGAAAAGATTAATCTGATGACTCACCAGATCCACCAGCTATTTTCCGGGAAGCAGAATGCTGGTGGCTGGGCCTCCAGGCTCAAGATGTAGGGATTTCAATCATGCTGATGTGTATATTGGTTAATGTCTGACATATTTCCATGACCTTCAGCTGGCCTGAATGCACATCAAACTACCCCAACCCTCTCCATAATAATCGTGAATAACCAAGCATTCAGTGGGTTCCTCTGATGCCATGGATCGCTCCACGGAGCTCGTGCTAGCCACCATGCTGCTCCATTTCAATTACCATATAACAGTTCCACACCAATTTCCATCACATTTTGGTTAAGTCAGTAACGAGGCTTGGTTGTAAATTTGACTGAGGCTCCCACATAAGATGGGTTATTATCTGGTTCAACTATATTGACAATACGGCCAAGAAAACATTTCAAAGCCTCTGTCCTCAGAAAACGGAGGGAAATTGATGTCCCAAATGACTCTTACCATTTCCCACAGATGCACCATATAAAGCATCCTATCAGGATGCATTACAGTTTAGGATGGCAATGGCTCTGCCCAAGATTGCACGGCACTGCAGAGAGTCATGAGCACAACCCAGTTTATCACACAAACCAAACTCTCACCCATTGACACCATCGACATTTCACACTGCCTCGGAAAAGCAGCCAACATAATCAAAGGCCATTCATACCCCAGTCATTCCCTCTACTCCCCTCCTGTTAGCCAGAAGATACAAAACCCTGAGAGCACACACCACCAGATTCAAGAACAGCTTCTTCCCTGCTGTTATCAGACTCTTGACTTGACTTACATAGAAACATCTAAAATAGGTGCAGGAGTAGGCCATTCGGCCCTTCAAGCCAGCACCGCCATTCAATGTGATCATGGGTGATCATCCACAATCAGTACCCCGTTCCTGCCTTCTCCCCATATCCCTTGATTCCTCTAGCCGTAAGAGCTCTATCTAACTCTCTTTTGAATGCATCCAGTGAATCGGCCTCCACTGCCTTCTGAGGCATAGAATTCCACAAATTCACAACTCTGGGTTAAAAAGCTTTCATCTCAGTTCTAAATGGCCTGCCCCTTATTCTTAAACTGTGACCCCCTGGTTCTGGACTCCCCCAACATCGGGAGCATGGTTCCTGCATCTAGCTTGTCCAATCCCTTATATGTTTCTATAAAATCCCCTCTCATTCTTCTCAATTCCAGAGTATACAAGCCCAATCGTTCAATTTTTTCATTATACGACAGTCCCGCCATCCCAAGAATTAACCTTGTGAACCTACGCTGCACTCCCTCAATAGCAAGAATGTCCTTCCTCAAATTAGGAGACCAAAACTGCACACAATATTCCAGGTGTGGTCTCACTAGGGCCCTGTACAACTGCAGAAGGGCCTCTTTGCTCCTCACATACTTCTCACTTACCAAGGATATATTCCTGATCTTTCAATCAACCTCATTGTGGCACGCCCTTTTTTAATCTGCAATTTCTCATGACTGTTACACTATATTCTACAAACAGAAGCAACTGCAGATGCAGGGTTATAGAAAAAGACACAAAATGCTGGAGTAACTCAGCAGGTTCGGCAGCATCTCTGGAGAACATGGATAGGTTATGTTTCAGATTGGGACCCTCCTTCAGAGTGATTGTAAAAGGGGGTGGGAGAGAAAGCTTGGAGCGATTGTCAGAAGGTGATTCATTTCCCACAGGATACTTAGACTCTAATCTGCCCATGTGGTACACAGTAATTGTGAGGTGGTCCAGTTGAGTTTCCAGACAACACTGAGCAGGCGCCCAATCAATGGTGGGGGTATTGACATTGGTAATGCCATCGGATGCCAAGGGTAAGTAGTTTGACACTCGTTTGCTGGAAAAGTTAATTGGCTGGCAGTTTGGTGGTGTGAGTGTTAGTTGTAATATGTCAGTTCATGCTTAATTGTTGTTTAAGTCTAGTTGAATGCAGGCATGGATTTTGTCATTTGTTCTGGTTTAGGTTTAGATTTATTAATATCACATGTACTAAGGTACCGTGAAAAGCTTTATTTTGCATGCTATCCAAATTAATCAGATATACCGTACATAGATACAAATAGTTAAAACTAATTAAAATTAGATAGAGCGACAGGGAAGATACAGAGTGCAGAATGTAGTTCTCAGCATTGTAGCGCATTGTAACGCACCAGTTTTAAATTTTAGCGATACAGCGTGGAAACAGGCCCTTCGGCCCAATGAGTCCACGCCGACCAGCGATCCCCGCACACTAACACTATCCTACACCCACTAGGGACAATTCACAAGTTTACCAAAGCCAATTAACCTACAAACCTGTACGTCTTTGGAGTGTGAGAGGAAACCAGAACTTCTGGTGAAAACCCACGCAGGTCACAGGGTGAACGTATAAACTCCGTACAGACAGCATCCGTAGTCAGGATCGAACCCGGGTCGCTGGAACTGTAAGGAAGCAACTCTACCGCTGCACCACCCTGCTGTTCCTTAGACAATGTGCAATGTCCTCAATGGGGTAGAAGAGAATCGAACAGTACCCTAGCTTATGGAAGGACCATTCAGATGCCTGATAAGGAGAGAAAAAAGCTATTCCTGAGCCTGTTGGTGTGCACTTTCAAGGTTCTGCACCTTCTGCGGCATAGGAGCTGGGAGAAGAGGAATGACCAGGATGGGACGAGTCTTTGATTATGTTGGCTGCTTTTCTGAGGCAGCGTGAAGTGTAGATGGAATCAACAGTGGCAAGGCTAGTCTGCATGTCGGACAAGTGCAACCAACAACAAACCCACCACAATTCTGTTCTTAAGATGTAAGGAAGATCATTGATGAAGTGCCTATAGATGTTTGGGCCCAGGACACTATGACACTGCCATGATGCTCTGCGGCTAGGATTTCTGATGACCACAACCATCTTCCTTTGGGGTCAACTCTCACCATTGTAATTCTTTCTTTTGATGTCCATAGACCAGTTTTCCCAATAGATGTCACCTGGATATTGAGCTGTCACACTCACCTTCTCTCTGGAATTCAGCTCATTGATCCATATTTGAACTAAATTATGAGTGTTCCTGGCAAAACCTAAACTGGGCATCGGTGAGTAGGTTACTGGTAAGTAAGTGCCATTTGAATAACTCCGCTGATTACAGTTTACCCTCTCTTTTTTTGGTCATTAAGTGGAGGCTGATTAGATGGTAATTAGCCAGATTGGATTTATCCTACTTTTTTTGTGAACAAGACATATCTGAGTTATTTTCCACATTAATGGGAAGTTAGAATAACTGTAGTGAAACAGTTTGGCTAGAGACACAGCTTATTCCAGAGTGTACATCTTTGATACTACATTTGGAATGTTGACTGTCCCACAGTCATTAGTGTATCCCTTAATCTCTGCTATTTCTTGATATACCTGAATTGGCTGAAGACTGACTCTGTGATAGTGGGCATCTTATCTATATAGTACTTCTGGATGAAAACAATTGCAAATGTTTCAGCCAAGTCTTTTAATGCATTCGATTGCAATCTTTAGTCAATAGTTTGGGTACATTAATGTTCCAACTGGAATAATTCCAGCGAAAAACGAAACCCTCCTCCTTCTTATATTGCATTGCATTGTGTTATAGCTAATCACAGACTGTGAATAACTGCCATTCCTACCTCTGTCTGGTCAATCATGTGTTCCAGTTGAAAGATTTGAGTTTTCACTTGGTCCTCTTTGCTGATGAGGTAACCGATACTCTTAGACAGCTTCTCCTGTTGGCATAACAACAAAACGTATTGCAGGATGAAATGAGAGAACACCATTCAAACCTCACCAGCTGTCAACAGAACCTCAACATCTCACTTTACACATAAACAAAGCAGTGAATAAATCTGACAATTAATGAAACCAAATCTATATAAACGAATAAACAGAGAATGAGTGGGGCGGGAAACAGGCTAGTCACTGATACACTGAAGTCATTAAGAATTTAAGAATCAACTGTGTACAAGACTAATGGGAGAGCGATATACTGGGGTATTTGAATGTCCTGATATTTGAGAACATAATGAACATCTTTGAAAATGAAAGTAGTCACTAGCTCTTATGCTTTAACATAACCTACCTTGAGTATTTTGTAGGCACTGCTCATAGAAGTGACTTTGTGGTTAGCATGTGATCCACCAAGCTTACAGAGGTGACACACGGGCCTCTTGCACACCTCGCAGTACATGGTCACTTTTTCCATTTCATGCTCAGGACACATCAAAACCTGGTGGTGTTTTGGAGGGGGTTAGAGGGTGGGTGGGGGTGGGTGGGAGAAGAATCGGGGTAGGTGTGAATGGAGGGGTGGAGTTGTGGTTGTGGGGTGATGGGAAAGACATTAAAACAATTGTTATTCCAAAATCAAGGACACTTCACGTTACACAGTTCATACCACGCCAACACACACAGAAATTTTCATCAATTACTTTACTCTACTAAACTGTTCAAAGAGCGAGATCCCCTAGAAGTGGTAACATTCAGAAATTTGTTGTTGTTCAGTATACTACAACAATTCCTTTCCTCAATTATTTTCCAATTTATGTTCCGTCCCAAATTAAATATCTAAGCAGGAAAAATTGGACCTCAGTGCACCCGCCATTGACAAAAATGGCTTAAGAAAGTACATCATTATTGATAGCACATCTGAATAAATAAAAGCCTAACCAGCTACAACACCAGCCCAATGCAACCATGTAGTGGGCACTCAGTTATTACCTTGTAAATAACTAAAATAGGTATGAAAGGAAAGGCCTTAAACCCATATTAGGTTTCTTCCACTGAGTAGACATGTACTCCAGGCCTGTGGACTTAATAAATCTATACCTGTGGAAAATTCCTAATGCAGCCTTCTTTTTATTATTGAGCTCTTTGGCGGTTTTTTGAAATTTGGTATTTAAAAACAATGGTCAATAGTCACTACCCCTCTATCTTTCTAACCTCATCTAACATTCTCTGTCTCATTTGCTCTTTCTTATACTCATTTTCCCTTTAGTCCTTGCTCTTATTAATTACTGCATTGCCCTTTAGTGCTCTTGCTCTTTCTATTTCCATTTGTTATTCCCTTTGCTTCTGTTTTCATTCAAAGAAATAACTTTCTTTCTTGTTCACTTCTGATGACCACCTTTTTAATTTTCCGATTTTCTTCCCCACTCTATTTCCTTCCTTGTATCTTTTCCTCTTGCATTCCTTTCTCATTCCATTCCCCGTGCCTTCATTCCTGCTTCCTTTGCCTCCTTCTTTAGTTTCGAAGTGTAGAGACTAAGCTAGAGACGCCAAAGACGTACAGGTTTGTAGGTTAATTGGCTTTGGTAAAATTGTAAATTGTCCCTAGTGTGTGTAGGATAGGGTATGTGTGTGGGGATTAGTGGGCCAAAGGGCCTGCTTCCGTGCTGTATCTCTAAACTAAACTAGACCTGATATTCAACGTATTCTAAGGAAAAGGAAAACATGAAAAATGTTTCCAATTAAAAGTAGCAAGTATTTTCAACAAGAGGATCTTTTTTAGTTTGTCACTTCATCCACTCCATGAGATATGCTCACAATCTTAAGAGAATGCGCAGCTGTTAAGTATGAGCATGGGTAAAATGACTGCTTCATCTGTCGCATTTACATCAGCACATATGATAATCATGCCATAAGTTGTATTTTATTTCTAAGACAGAATGTGGCTTCGTCTGATCAGATGTTATGTCCTATTAAGGAATGGAAAGGCTGAAGGCTATATATTGATAATCACTCAACCTAGTCTTGTGATATGTACAATTAATGATTGGACTATTCAAATGGGGCTGTTAAAGTTAGGAAGTTGATGTAACTAACAACATAAAAGCCACATATATATTTGAAGTCAATTTCCTCTGAATATTTAGCTTACTTCCATTTACTGATTCACATTGGTATCCTCAAGGGAAATGCTGACCTTTTGGTTGATCCATTCATATGTGGCAGAGTGGATAAGCAAGAACATTACTTCAACCATGCAACCAACTCAAATGGAGGTTTCCATTTCATTTTAATTATGAAAACACAATTCTGCTAATTTAATAAATACAAAATATATTTTGAATAATGTGAATAGATCTTAAGTATTCCAATACATATAATGGGTAGAGTGCATCTTTACTCAAATGTTACCTGATGTAGAAGTTAGACAAGCAGATACTGTGCACTAGTAAATCAATCTCATCCTTTGGTTTAGCTGACTGAGCTATGGAGCTCCAATCAAATTAATTATTAATTGAGTGCTAATGTATTTTATAATGATTTTTGCATGTATATGTTAGAAGTGATGAGACCGTATATTTACACCTTCACAGGAAATCTCTGGGAAGAAAGAGAAAGTATTCTGAAATCGATATATTTTTTAATCATATTACTTCCCATTTAAAAGAGGTCTGATGATACAAATGCAAATGCCTATCTGGAATATGTTTCATAAAAGAGGCAGTAAAACAAGCTCTGTACCTTGGGTCTGAAGTTGGTGGTTGGTCCGCCATACTCATGTTGAGCCTTTGGAGTCCCCCAGGGATGGTGAAGTTTGAAGCATTCATTACAGTAGCTGGCTTTGCAGTCCATGCAACTCTTTGTAGCCTCGCTGGGCGGTGACTTGCAGAGGTTGCACATGATGGCCACCGCAGCTCGGGCGGCCTGCCTGTATCTCTCTACAATCGCTTCCAAAGTGAAGTTTCGGAACAGACCACTGATGCCTCGTTCTCCGAGATCTATGTCACGTTTACAGCTAGGACAAGGGAAGGTGGTAACTCCTTGACTGTGGATAGTTCGTTTCCAGCCTGGATGGGCAGCAGATCCTTTTTAGTCAACCAATACATGAAAGAATAGAGGGAAAGACAGAGAGAGGACAGACAAGGGAAAGTAGAAAAAGAAAATTGAAAGAGCAGTAAAGTTATATACTTTATTGGAATGGTAGAGTAGTACAATACAGAAGAAACGTATTTAGAAGTTCCATTGAAGAGCAATCTCAGTTGTATCATTCTCCAATTCATTTACTTAACCCTGCAATTATTCCCTTTCAATTATTTATCCAATTTCCTTTTGCAGACCGCTCTTGATCTGTATCTAACACTCTGAGAGACGTGTTTATAATTATAATCTTTGCTGCAAAAAATATTTTCCCTGTGCCAGTTGAACTGTAGCCCCAAATATTGATCCTTCAGCTATTATTTTTTTTCAATATCAATTCTGCATAGTTATAAACATCTATATGCATTTTGATCTTGGCTTTCTCCAAATCTAATCTCAGCATCTCCAAGTGGCAAGATAACTATAAAATCTTATATGTACACTAATTCTAATAACTCCCTTCTGTACCTCACCAAAGTCTCTGCACCCTCATACAAGTAAACTGCACAGAAATTGATGTGATACTCAGTTGGCATTGAACCAGCATTTTATACAGGTTTAGCACGGGTTCATGGCTTTTGTACTCATGAATATTTCAAATTATTTTAATAAAGCCATACACTGCATTAATTACTCAATGAGTTGTGTAAAGCACTTCACTCTCAGTGTTCTTGTATCCCAGTTAAAATAGTTCGCCATTTAACTGGTAACTCTAAATATGCTCATTGCATTATATGTATTAGTATATCCATTTACCATGCAATGTAAACTTATTTCTAATAGTAATACAAATTCCATCTGATTAAGAAATAATAGGGGTTTATAGGGGTCACCGAAGATAAACATCTACCTTCGATCTGAAGTCAACAGAACTAAATGTTTGAAACAGGTAAAATGTAGTGTTACTCTAACATGTATGCATTTAATGCAAGGGATCCAAGAAGAATTTCCACCATCATGTCTTGGGCAATGTCCTTAGTCGTACGTGCCTTCAGCATTACGCCTGCCCCCCCCCCCCCCCCCCCCCCTCCCCCCCCCCCCCCTTCATTTCCTGTGCATTGAAGGTTTTCTCCCTTTATCAGTCCTGAAGACTGTGCACAATTTAAGAGGTTATGGCGGTCGGGTCCTGTTCCAAACAGCCACTCTTCAACTGTGACCCAAGACAGCTGGTACAACATGTTGTGAACACATATCAAAAAAATATATGCAGCCAGAATAGATAGAAAGTGCTTCCAGCATTGAAGAAGACATCTGTGCTCAAACTTCATAGGTATGCCTGAAACATATTCAAGACCATTAATTTTATCCCAACGTTCACTAGCATGGCATGCACGCCCTTCTTTAGTTACGATGATCCTTATATGGTGTATATCTGGAAAAAAATGGATGTCATATAGGACAGGAAGCTTGGCAAGCATTCCCCATCCTAGTTCTTGGCAAAATGGTCAAAATCAGTCAACACAACACTTACAGCTAGTTGATTAGAAACTCTGCTTCTTTTTCATCAATATCACATTTGTTGACGCATTATCTTTACTCAGAGAGTGGTAGCGGTGTGGAATGAGCTTCCAGTGGAAGTGGTGGAGGCAGGTTCGTTGGTATCATTTAAAAATAAATTGGATAGGCATATGGATGAGAAGGGAATGGAGGGTTATGGTATGAGTGCAGGCAGGTGGTACTAAGGGAAAAAAAAGTTGTTCGGCACAGACTTGTAGGGCCGAGATGGCCTGTTTACGTGCTGTAATTGTTATATGGTTATATGGTTATATTAACCAGTGACACATTATCTACTTAACCAATGAAGGAGATTTTAGGAAAATTAGATGTTGCATCCCATAATACTTAGATTCTTATATTTTCTTTAAAATAAATTAATTATAGAAACTCGCATTTATCTACTATCTATCCCATGCTGATAATAAAATGCTTCAACTGCAATTACATACTTCAAGGTTTAATTTTCTTGTAATGTAGGTATACCTTTAATAGTTAAATTATCCAAAATGACTTACTAGGAATCATAAATCATTTCAAATAACTGAAAATATCTAACTATTTGGATTTTCTTAAATTCCGTTTTTCCTGAAAATAAAGTAAGTTGAGTGTAATCTTATTAATTCTTTTCAAATATAGTGTGTAGGTACACTTTTAGTATTTTTGTTGCATTGGCATAGTGGTCAAGATTGAAAATGGTTACATTCTGCACAAAAAAACATGTTCCATTCACCTTTAATTCTGAAATATCTCTATTGGTATTTAGCGGTTGAAATATGTATCTTAATATGTAATATGTATCTTAATATGAAAGACCATCAGTGGAAAGGGGGCAAAGGACATAGAGCTCAACAAACAAAAGTGAAATGGAATGAAATGTATTACAGGTCAAACTATGATCAGCATGTCATAAATTTGGAAGCTCTGTAATTGGGTCAATAGCAGCATAAAACATTATCGCTTTTTATTTCACAATATTTAATGACTTGCTGATTCAAATACTTTAAACTGGCCTGTGCTGACAAGTTAGCAAACTATATATTAAATATTTGCTTTAATAAAAATAGGTTTATATCTGCCATTTGGTTGCCAGGCATGTAAGAAGGTTCCAGAAAATACATTAGCACAAACTTGTTGAATTTAGTGACAATTCCTGAGGCAAAGGAACATTGATGAGCAAGAAAGCCTAATCGGCATGCCTGAATTATTTAAAGAACACTGACTATGATCTGAACAGTTGCTGGCCTTAACTTTAAATAGGACTGCCATTGACTTCCGACTGTAAGCCCCATTAAGGGAATTGATACAACTCTGAACCAACACAACAAGCAATTGAATCCATGTTAACAGATAAACATAAACTATTCAAGTTAAAACACAGGGAAATCGTAATTCTGATCATAAATAGGATGAACTGACAGAGTATTGTATCAATTCAAGTTTTAGCCATTGTTTATATTTAATCCTGCATAAAACATTTTATTCCCGCTCTCAAATTATATCGTGCTTCCCCTACCCATGACAACTCTTTAGCCCTACAGATGTTTATCTCATTTAAAACATAATTTTTATCAATGTGAACATTTATACTGGTTTGAAATAATAATTTCTTGCAACTTAAAATAGCAGGCAAGGCAGCCGGAGTTTTAACTACCAATATGATTCACGCCTTGTTATAGCTGTCCCGGTACATACAAGTAACTAGGGGTAGAAAGAGCATCAACCCTTTGAAATGTTAAGCATTATTGGGTATGTTTACTAACTAGATGCAATTAGATGTATTCTGGACAAACTGCTAATACAAAGCAGATAATTTATCAGCACATTTATAGCAAAGGGTGAAGGTTGAGAATCACCCACAACACAAGAAGCATTAATAATTGCTGATAGCATTAAAAAAAGGTATCAATATTGAACACCAAGAATCAAGTTAAGTCAGGCATGACTTTAAACCCAAGTCTGTTTTGAGTTTGGTGGTGGGGTGTGGGAGGGACTGGTGTTGTATGCTGGATGGTGATTGAGAAACACACTCAGTAGCCCAAGTGCTTCAGATTCTAGGTACATCAACTCCCAGTCGAGTTTCAATGTTCCCCTGTTTGATTTCTTCTCTATTAGGGTGAAGGGATTAATAGAGACTGTCTGAAGAAGAGGAGACAATCTGGGGCAATTAGGTCCTGACCTTCGTCTTGTTACCCAGATGAACTCTTCTGCCATTTCTGATGCCAAGTAAGTTGTTTACTTACTGGGATGGACTACCCAACAACTTCCAGTCTGCTCCAACCCACTAGACAATCTGTAGCATCTTTCCTGCGTGCTCTCTGATTGAAGCATAGCTGAGGTTCCAATGACAGGGAAGGCCTTTAATTTGCCAACATTTCAGGAGATCTCACCAGTGCCTTGCTCAAAGTTAAAATCAGAAATATAGGAATGAATTCATTGCAGCCTTCCTCAGGGGTTATGGGGAGAAAGCAGAAGGGGTTGTGAGGGAAAGATAGATCAGCCTTGAATGGCGGAGTAGACTTGATGGGCCAAATGGCTTAATTCTGCTCCTTTAACTTATGAAACTTTTTTATTGCCCAGTTTCCTTCAGGAAGAGAGAGAAGGCTAGTCTGGTAGGGAAAGTGGTGTGAAACCACCATGGGATATTGGTTTCAACTTTTTTTAAATATTTCCCTCAATGTTTCTTTCACGTAATCTAACATTGAATCTATATGCTTACTGTATAGGAAAGCTACCTGATCACCTTAATCAATTTTGTCGCAGCCATCTAACACATTGCTTTACTGCATCAGACAAATGGCATAAGGTATTAAAAATGGTATTAGGAAGGAATATTGAACAATTGTAATTTTCAGTTTTAATGAATTTTAAAATTCAATTAAATTTAAAAATTCAATAAATTAAAAAACTTTATTGCCCAGTTTTCGGCCTAAATTGAACACGAGAAAACATGAATTAAAGTAGAAAATGTATGATAAGAGGGAGAGCTGGACGCTGAGTTATAGTAAATATGATGAATAACATGCACAGCAAAACTAAGCTGTTGACATTTCCTAGTATGTTAATACCATCTTGGATGAGACATTTTGATCATCATGATTGAGTTGGGCCAAAGAGCCTGTTTACATGCTGTATGAATTTATGATTCGCCAACTCTGACTGTTTGTGACTCCCGTGAATTAAAATGGAGAAACTACTTGCTCTGTTCACTTTTCTGTACAATTATAGTGCTGTTGTGTTTGACATGCCTGAATGTGTTAGCTACTCATTAATCTTTTAGAGAAAAATGTGATTAGTGATTTATAGGATGGTAAGATTGTTATTGTTATTGGTTTATTATTATCAAGTTTACCAAGGTACAGTGAAAAAAATGTGTGATTAGCTGGAGTAAATCCACAACACTAGTAATTTACAGTATCACAATGTTTCAAAAGGAAGTACCTCTTGGTGATTCAAAGAATGGTATTAGTAATTCACAGGAACTAACATTGTTATTCGTTCCACGAATAGAACAATAGAAGGAATTTCACAGGATAGTGATATTGTTAGTAATGCAGAGAATAGTAACATTGATCATAATTCACAAGATAACAACATTGTTGGTAATTTACATAATGACACTGCTGGCAGTTTATGGATACGAAAACACTCATTCACATAATAATAACATTGTTAGTCAATCACCCATACTCGTGCCAGTAAACTGCACAAGTTCCATCACTTAACTCAATTTCTGTGCAGAGAATTGCAGCTGATGGAATAGTTCAAATACCTGATCGGTAAATATGATCAAGTGCCTTGTGCTCTGATAGTGCATTTGACATTTTTTTTTATCCCAGACGTCTGTGAACATTGTATGTGCAATATCCACTCCTTTTGAAGGCTGGGGACAGAACACTTTCAGATAACGCCAATGTCACTGCGAAGCCAGCTGTTGACAGCTGGAGGAAAACGTCCCAGGAAAATTCACCCATTGATTTCTTCCAGCAGTGGGATGGTGCTAGTTTAAATTCATTCATCTCTTTTACGTTTTGTGGCTCAGACTGTCAAATGGCCATGAAACTAGATCCCTTCACTTCCTGACCCTGGGTAATGGAGCACCACATACAATGCAGATGGCAAAAACCCACTACATCAATCTCAAAGTTCCCTCTGGACACTAGCTACAATGTGCTTTGATTGATTGCATTGATTGAAAGATCCATAGAAAGAGACCCTCTTGCCCGCCGAGCCCTCACCGATCATTGCTCACCCGTTCACACTAGTATACTGTATGCAGACGCACGAAAGCCCGACCTGAAACATCACCGATCCATGTCCTCCAGAGCTGCTGCCTGACCCACTAAATAACTCCAGCATTTAATCCCTTTTTTTTCCCCCACACCAGTTATATGTTAACACACTTTTGCAACCTCTCACTACACACTAGGTGCAATTTTGTCTCCTTTGTTTCCCACAAGTTGAATATTATCACACTTTCCCATCCTCTCCCTACATACCAGATACAATTTACAGAGGAAAATTAAAATACAAACTCGCACATCTTTGGGATCCAGGAGGAAACCCAGGAGGAAGCACGCACGGTCAAAGGGAGAATGTACAAATTCCACACAGACAACACCTGATTGAACCTGGGTCTCTGGCATTGTGAGGCAGCAGCTCTAATAGTGATGCAACTGTACCAATGGAATAGAGCAGTGGGGTTTTGTTTTGGAACAGTACATGTCGGTACTGTTTACTGGCATCTCTGACAAGTTAAAAATTAGATTTTCACATTTTTAGAATTGTTATTATTACAAAGGGTGACACAGTGGCGCAACTGGAGGAGATGGTGCCTCAGACTCAGGTTTATCCTGACCTCAGATGCTGTCTGTGTGGAGTGGCACGGTTTCCCTGTGCCTGTGTGGGTTTCCACTGGATGCTCTAGTTTTCTTCCACATCCTAAAGATGTGTGGGTTTGTAGATTCAATGGCCAGTGTAAATTGCCCCTGCAGAGGCAAAAAGTGGGATAACGAAGAACTAGTGTTAACGGGTGATTCAATGTTGGCGTAGACTTGGCGAGCCGAAGGGCCTGTTTCAATGCTGTGTCTTTAAAACAAGTTACCAACGTTTATAAAATAAAAGGTATTAATTGAATAAGGCAGTCAGGCCTTTTAACAGCCCAATCAGCTTGAGGGATGCTAATCTACCATAGACACCAATAGCAAGGAATAATATGCAAACTGGCATATTTTCCTCTACAAAAAAGCACTCGGTAGAACTTAGGCTCGGATTGCACTTCCATCAAATCCACTCAGCACAGGTTATTGTGGCTTCATAACAAACATGAGCCTTGTTTCACAAAAGCCCAAAAGAGATCTGTTTCAGCAGCCCCCAGCTGGTGCAGACTGGTGTTGTGAACCACCACTGGATAGATTTGGTTAAGACTTATGTTCAGGACTTACCCCTGTCTCTAACAAGCCTCCAAACATCACCTCCCCAACCAATTATGGCTCCAATCCCCATCAACCACATCTCAACTTCGACTCCTTTCTGCTCCAAACTGACTCCAAATCGCTATCCCTCCTGTAAGTAAATGCCACTCGCCGATCACTCAAAATCTCAATCGCCCTTCCACTCATCAAGACTGAAGCTCCTCATCCCTGGCCCCTTTCACCTATTTTTGTGCTGTCCAGATCAATGAGCCATTTGTTTTTCATCACTGGCTTCACATGCACCTGGTGGGGGACGGCCTTTGTGCTCATGGAATAATTACAGCCTATCCTTTGGCCTCAACTTAAATACATTTTTTGCAGTGACAGGATCATAGAAAAAGCTTCACATATGCCCACTGTGCACTGCCTATTCCCCTAAAGAATTCCTGGATGAATTTATTTTCTTTGACTGTGATGAATCTTTTCATGTGATGATAGCAGCAAGAAAGTAACAACACAGCAAACAACAAAACCACGTAAAAAAACAACCAGGAGACACACCACAGCACCCAGAAAGCAACAGGCAGCACAAGCAATAATGGGACACACATGCCATTTTCACAAGCTAATGAACCAAGCAACAGTGAACTGAATGCCAGAAACAAATACTTTGCAGTGGTCAAGTTCCATAAAGTTTACATGGGTTTGGTACTTTTGTCATGTGCTGTAATGCAACTTAATCTATTGCATGGGTCACAAGGTGCCACCTAGTTTGATAAAGTGGCGAATGTCTAAACCAGAATTGTATTGAATTGTATTGTATTTGTGAGATAATTTATAATTTTCAGAAAATTGCTTAAACATGAAATTTAGATTGATGTATTTATTCCGCCCAAAGAATTCTTAAATATGCTCCTTAAATATTAAATCAAATTTGCTGTGACAGATTGCTGGTCAATTGCAGCTGCTTTTATAATGATGATCTTTATGTCCACCTTATGTCAACTTTAGAATGTGACCATTTTCTGATTTTTAACAGATAGAATCAAATCTTGTTTTTGCAAAAACGCAATAAACGCAGTTACAATTGAACTGCAGCTAACACTCTTTAAACCTGAATTAACACAGAATGGTTCTACCTTTTCTCCCGAATGACCTTCGCAGTGAGGCTGCAATCAATTAACAAAAAGTCAGGAATAATTTTTCAGTGTCATTCCCACTGTGCTTTAATGTTGAAAACACATTAGCGGAGTAATTCATTGTCAGATGAACATTATCTCAGAGACAACACCACAGAAAACTAGATTACATTCCTAAAAGATTCAAAATCAGGTTTGTTAATTACATTTTCAGATGGGAGGAAATTGAACAAAATAGAACCACAGACATTTAAAGGTGCACTTCACTTATCAAGCTTTTACTTGTCAATAAATGTGAAATACTATCCTGTAATGTCCATTTAATGTTCAAACCGGTTGCTAGAACAAATGTTTGAATGTCACTGATGCAACATACACAAAGCCAGAACAAACTACGTTTCAAGCATGAATCATGGAAATATATTCAACCACTGAAATATTCAGAAGTAGTTTGCATTTCAATAGAATAAAAATTAATATAAATAACACAACATTTAGATTTGGGCTTTACCCTATTGTGAGAATTTTGGAAACTCCACAGCATTATTTCATGCAATTTCCACCTTCCATTATTTAACCCCGTAATGCAAGTTATGATTATGTTCCCCATTTTCTTGTCATCTTTGAATCCCCATCCAAAAGTTAATTCTTAATACATGAACCTAGACAATGAATGGTGGATGGCTGTTTGATAGATGACTACATCACCAGTGTAAGTAGCTTCATTCATTGCATCACATACAGTATATCCTTTCCACCAGAATCATAAGCTAATGGTCAGTAGTGGGAGGTTTGGATTTTTAATCTTCACCTGAGTTGGATACACTGAATAGATTCTGATCAGTTGGCAACACTATGTTTAAAAGCAGCTGATTTAGTTCATTCTGCAGGCAGGTATTGCGGGTGGAGTGTTCACCAGATCAACTATTGAGCCGATATGGAAACAGCATCTTTATACAACTCACTGAAGACCTTGTTATATTCTAAGTGTCTATAGAAAACCAAAACCACCAAAAAAGCAACTTTAAAAGGTTTGAGAAAAGGACACAATCATTTTAACATTGTGCTTCTATTTTTGCCCCGTGTCATTTTCTACCAATATTAGTAATCTCCGTCTTGTTGTCGGATCTCATCTCATCGGAGGTTGATAGAAGTATATAAAATGATGAGATGCATAGATAGGGTAGACAGTCAGAACTTGTCTCCCAGGGTGGAAATGTCCAACACATTTCATCATCGCTATAAGATGAGAGTGGGAGGATTTAGTGGAGATGGGGGGAGGGGGTTTACCCGGAGAGCGGTGGGGGAACGCATTGCCAGGGATGGTGGTAGAGGCAGGCACCATAGTGACATTTAAGAGGATTTCAGGTAGGCAGATGGAAGTGCAGGGAATATAGATCCTGTGCAGGCAGATGAGATTAGTTTGACTTGGCATCATGTTAAGCACAAATATTGTGGGGTGAAGGGCCCGTTCCTGTGCTGTGCTGACCTATGTTCAATGCCTCTCCTTTGTCTATCCAGCTTTTCCATCTCTCCTCAAGCAGCATTGTTAAAACACATGGGATCATTTGCACCTATTTGTGCTGTCAAGTGGCTGCCAGGATGAACATGGTCATGGCTCTGGCTGATTCCAGGCCACAGCTAAAGATATTTGTGGCATCTGGTAATTTGCTATCACATTGTTCTACAAGGAAGATTATTGACATGGTCTATTCACAGACAGCTAACTATATTTAACTCTCATTTTCCAGAGTCCACAAGTAAGAGCGTGTTTGCAGCTTTGCTAGCATAGCTGAGCACTGCCTAAACTGTTTGGGTGATGTGGCTTGTTGGGTTGAATTGTTGGCAGTGTGTGCAGGCTGAGACGTGGGTATGAAGCGTGTTGCTGCAAGGAGGGTGTGGTGAAGCACACACTTCAGTGCTGATGTAAAGGGACTGTTGGAAAGATGACTCTTAAAGGGGAATGAGTTGCAGCCAACAGTTATGCCTTCGGCATCCCTGGCCCAGAACACCAGGAAACACTGTTGACACCTTGCCACTTCGACAGTACCTGGAAATACTTTTTTTTAATTTATCTCATAAACACAGTTCAAAGGGTATTTTTTTAATTTACCTCATAAACAAATCTAAGAGCAGTTAAAAAACAGATTGAAGAATTAATTAACAAAGCAGAATTTAAATCAGAGACAAATGGTTCCTCACAGAAGGTAAACAGGATATGTCCCTTGCACTCTTGCATTAAAAATGATATTTGTAAATAGACATCAGCATTTGCCAACTTACAGTAAAATATTACATGGAAAAAGAGTTATAATTTTCTGAACATTGATATCTTGGGCGTTTGAAAACATTTACTGTTTTTTAAGGGCAATTTTATCTTTGTTGAAAGGCTACAAGAAAATAGCACATATAGTATCATTCATTTTGTACATATTCATTGCTCGACAACATTGCTATAAATAAATTTAGATTACATGGGGCTTTAAGTTATGGCTGTGATGATTGTATACCAGCTGCTTGTTCTTTCTTTGTAAAGAGGCACTTTGGATATCGCAAGTTGAGCTTTGAAGGTTTTTACATTTTCGATTATTGCTATGTCAGTTTGAATTATCCTACAATGAGCTAACATGGCAAAATGGAAATAATTTATAATTAGCTACAATAGTTTTATTTTTATTTTTTTTAATTTAACAGGCAAATTACAATGGAAATAATTTATAATTAGCTTCATTTTTTTTGAGCTACAATAGTTTCTGGACTTGTGGAAAGAAGCAGAAAGTGAAAGAAAATAGCCCCTAAAATTCTTCTTCCAGAGCTGTTTTTGTTGTTTTCCTCCCGTTTTTGGTCCTGATACTCTTAGACAATTGCTGGAACATGCATCGGATCTTGCAAAGTCTGAACTGTACTTGGATTTGATGCTCCACCTTAACTGCAATTATATAATGTTTGGGCTTACACACAGACGGCACTGGGATGCAGCAGTAGAGTTGCTGCCTTACAGTGCCAGAGATGCAGGTTCGATCCTGACTGTATGGAGTTTCTACGCTCTCCCCATGACCACATGGGTTTTTTCTCTTTTTTCACACAGAGAGTGGTGAATCTCTGGAACTCTCTGCCACAGAGGGTAGTGGGTATTGAGGCCAGTTCATTGGCTATATTTAAGAGGGAGTTAGATGTGGCCCTTGTGGCTAAGGGGATCAGGGGGTATGGAGAGAAAGCAGGTACGGGATACTGAGTTGGATGATCAGCCATGATCATATTGAATGGCGGTGCAGGCTCGAAGGGCCGAATGGCCTACTCCTGCACCTAATTTCTATGTTTCTATGTTTCTCCGGCTGCTCCTGTTTCCTCCTACATTCTAAAGACATGCAGATTTGTAGGTCAACTGGCTGCTATAAATTGTCCCTAATGTGTAGCATGGTCAGCGCAGACTTGGTGGGCTGATGAGCCTGCTTCCACGCTGGTCGGCTCAGACTTGGTGGGCCGAAGAGCCAGTTTCCATGCTGTATCTCTAAACTAAACTCAACTCAACTAAACAATGTTACTTGGCTAATATATTTAAAGCTCATGTAAACACATCTGATTGAATCATAAACTTTAACAAATATCCACAAATCTGGTAGCAGTAAACACTTCCGAGTCTGTACAATTAACCATTCTGGAGAAGAGATGCCAATCTCTCTCAAACAGCTGCTGCATTGCAGTATCAAAGATCAATAAGTAACATTATCACAGCTAAAGGTTCAGAGTACATCAAGGTAGCTTTATCTGTCTATTTCTTATCCATCTGCTCTCCTGGGGTTGGAATGATAAAGTCCAAAATAAAACAATTACTGGGAGTAAACATTCTCCACTTCTTAGAACTACTTAAGATATAACAACACAAAAGTAGCAGGCAGCCTAGACGTGTATGTAACGTTGCCATGGTTCAAGTATGGGACGACTAAACCAGAGATGTGGACTGACAATCCAGAGACCAGACTTCAAATCCCATCACAACAACCAATTTTATAACGTAACGTTTTACCCAAATTTTACATTATAAATCAAAATTGATTTTTCAATGTTAAATGTGGGCAAAAACGCCAACTAGTTTGAAAGTACCAATGTCATCTCAAAAAGTAATCTGATTCACAAATGCCCTTCAGGCGAGGCAATCATTCTTACCCTGTCTTGCATAACAATATGGCTGACTCTTAACCTCCCTCTGAAGTTGCCAAGTAGGCTAATAGTTTTTCTATTAGCATAACAATCAACAGTGAAGGCCTGTATCTGGATGGATCAAGTGGTATTGACCTAGACCTTCCACAATCATCCTCACAAACCTCCAGGCACTGGAGTCCAAAGTGGGAGATCTGACCCCGAGATGACTGAAGCTACATCTTGAAGCATGTATTCTCACAGTCATTACCTTACAGATAATAGGCCAGACACCTCAGCACAATCTCTGCAAACGCCTTGTCCCACTGCAGGACACATCCATCAGAGGAGAATGCACAATGGTATATAGACAAGAATGTGAAACAGCTGGAATCCAAACTTCAGCAATAATCTGGCTCACCTGTCACTCCTGATTACATGAAGTCTCATGGCATTGTCAGCCCTGGGCAAGGAAACCTCCTGATTACTGCTTCCTGTCCTCCCTCAGCTGATGGATCAATGCACCTCCATGACGAGCAACACTTGAAAGAAGCACTGAATGTGGCAAGGGCACAGAATGTACTCTGGGTAGGGACTTCAATGTCAGTCACCAAGACGGGCTTGGAAGCACCATCACGCTATGCCAATTGACATCTGAAGGACCAACATGAAGGATAAATGTACTCGGCAACCTCACGAATCTACCTGTGGCAGATGTCTCCATAAAAACAAGCACCGATAGAAGTGATCATACAGAGTCGTTGTGAAGATAAAGTGGTGTTTCCATGCTGAGTACGTTGTCTCTGAAGAACTTCAAACTGGCTAAATGTGACTGGCTCCGAACATATCTAGCAGCTCAAAACTGGACATCCATGATATTGTGGATCAGCAGCAGCAACACAAATATGTACCATCATGCTGTGTAACCTGATAACGTGGCACATCCCTCATTTCACCATTACTGTCAAGAAACTAGACCCAGCGTTGAATAACACCTGCCGCTCAATCACTGGCTGCTTGAAGCCCACCAACATAAACAACCTGCACCTCCTCGCTGGCATTGCCCCTGCCGATGTGAGACGGGAAGTCGCCAGCCGAGTAGAGATGACTAAGGCCACTAGTGATGAACGCCACCTCCTCTACGGACGTGTACCCCCGGCCCAACGGCTGAAGTCCAGGAGAGGCTTTCTCAGCCATGTCCAGCCCCTAATAGCATCATGGGAAGAAACCAGACTCCAACTATGGACAAAAAGGCTTGAGGACGACCCCCCTCCTACTGACATGGGTATCCCTCCTTCTGAAGCCCTCCCTCCGGGCTCAAAGCACCATGGGTCCAGTGGAAGACGCTCAACCGCCTGAGAACAGGAACAGGGCGATCGAAAGCTGCCATGGCCAGATGGGGCTATAATACTGGCCAAACCACCTGTGAACGTGGAGAAGAGGACCATACAATGCAGCACTGCCTTGCCTGCCCCCTACTACCCAACCAGTGCCGCCCAAAGGATCTTGCAGTGTTCAATAAAAACGCAAAGGACTGTGTAAAGGAATGGGAAACTGTCATATAACCAACCAGCTTCAAAGACACGAAAAGAAGAAGAAGAGCATTACTGTCACGCCAGGGAGTCAACTGTAGTCAAATAAGGAATGCAGGAGCATTTAAAAGGCAGCACTGGGCTTAAATAAACATTAAGCATTGCCAGTTTAATGAAACTGTAATGCATGATTACGTGCGTGTTAAACAGCAATGGTAATATGCAGTAGAAAGAGCTAAACAAATTCATAATCTGCAGATCAGGTTAAAGCTCTGCGGTTCTTCACGTCTCGCCCTGAATGGTGGTGAAAATGCAACCACAACCAGAAAGAGGTGGTTCCAAACACATCCCCATTCTCAACAAAGGCAGGCTCTAGCATGTGAGCCCAAAGAAAAAGCTGTAATGTTCACACCCATGTTCAGGCAGAAGTGCCGGATAGATGATTCTTATTGATATCTGCCTGTTCCCTTTGGTGGAAGGTCATGGGTAAATAAATAAATTAAGAGTGACATACGGAAAACCTTTTATACACGGTGTGGGGCCGGAATCTGGATTACATTGTCCACCAAGTTGCACCTTTCAAGAGGAATTAGACAAATATATGGTGAATTTTCAAGGCTGCAGAAAAAGAGTTGGAGGTGAAACTAGACATTTGCTCCAGTAGGAAGTCAATGCAGATACAGCCTTTTTCTCTGCTGTAACTAATCTGTGACATAATGGTTTATTCCAAGAAATATAGGGGCTTTCAACATCATGACAATATTCACCAAAAAATATATTCACCTAATTTTTCAATGTGTGATTTTGCTACATCCACATGGATTGCCACGTGGAAATTGCTAGATATGCACATTGTCAGCTGGACTTTAAATGTAATTGATTTTGAACCAATTCACTAGAACCACAGTTATAACTGCATATATCCTCATCCATGACAGATGCAATGGCAAACTATAATCAGTTGTCAACAATGCTTTCATTTGCATTTTCAAAGGGTTTTGTGTGGAGCCTAAGGCAAAATATGAAAGAATGGGGTATTTCCAATTTCTCAACAAAATCAGAATACACTTCAATGAAATTAATAACAAGGATTCATTCAGGCAGCACTACACATGGCAGCCTGGGGCCATATATGACAAGGCAATGGCTATGTATAACAAGGCAGGCACAATATGCATCATAGTTCCAACAGACCTTGCCGAATGACAAATGAGCCAAAGGAAATATGAGGTCCAGCCAACGTGATGAAAATGAAATTATTCTTGTTGTTTTCATTAAAAAGTCTCTATCTAGTAACCTTCAACAAAATTAATTTGAACAACCTAATTGCAAGTTCACTTGTGCCTATAAAAAAACTTCTAACTGATATAAATTGGTAATGTTTTCGAAATCTCATTCAACAGTTGGTGTAAACGATGAACACTAACACACTTTTGCAGCGTGGGTCTTTGGAAGCTGGTCAGAAGTTGACTGCTTACACAAAGTAAAGGGATCTTCTTCCTTGAAACGTTACTGAGAGTACTCAGTTCTGTAACTGAATCTCCAAAAATGATTAGAATACAATGCATAATTAAGTAAAACATGATCATTGTGCATAGTATTCATGAATATTTTTCATTATCTTATGCAAGAAATGTTTAAGTGAATTCAGGCCTGCTCAGCAAATTCCGGGAAAGTTAGGAATTAATCATTTGGTACTAAACTCAAGCTCCCATTCCATTCCATTCCATTTCACACAGAGAGTAGTGAATCTCTGGAATTCTCTGCCACAGAAGGTAGTTGAGGCCAGTTCATTGGCTATATTTAAGAGGGAGCCCTTGTGTGGCCCTTGTGTTTAAAGGGATCAGGGGGTATGGAGAGAAGGCAAGTACAGGATACTGAGTTGGATGATCGGCCATGATCATATTGAATGGCGGTGCAGGCTCGAAGGGCCGAATGGCCTACTCCTGCACTTATTTTCTATGTTTCTATGTAAAGAGCAAAAGTGAAGTTGATCAATGTTTAAAATGGCTAGATAGCTCCATGGCCTTTACTCATTAAGATCACATTTACACTTTGTGAATTTTAAACCAAATCGAAAACCATCAGATTGGCATGGTGAAATATCAATTCATGTTGTTTTCTTTCCCCTTCTTAGAATTTGATTGTCTTAATACAAGGTGATATTTGAGGTTCAACACAAATTGAAGCTGTCTACGTAATGCAGTGCAGTCCTGCAGCGAACGTAGTCCCAGGGTGATTTTAGGGGGGGGTCCAGGAAGAAGGGAATTTCCAAGTCAAAATGGGAGGACTTGATGGGATTTGCTGGTGATGGTCTTCCCATGAACTGGCTTCCCTTCTCCTTCAGATAGTGCAGAGTGCAGGTTGAGAAGAGCTGCTGAGGTACCCCAGATGAGTTGCTGCATTGTATCTTGTAGACAACACACTCTGAAGCTATAGACAGCTGGTAATGAAGGGTGTAAGTGTTTAGGACGGAAGATTAGCAGTTAATTAAACAAGCTGTTTTGTGGGGGTGATGTTGAGCTTCTTGAATTGTTGTTGGAATTGCACTTGTTCAAGCCAGTAGAGACAATTCCATCGCAGTATTGGTTTGTATCTTGTAAATGGAGTTAAAAGATGAATCACTAGAACCACAATACCCATCCATTGACTAGTTATTATGGACCTGGTAGCTTGCAAATTATGCCACTGCCTGAGTTTTATTTCTTGCTAGCTGTGACTCCCCATAATGGTAGTAGTGAGAGGATTTGGTATGGTAAGGGAAGGAAACTTGCCCTTTACACTTCATAATCATCATAATCATAATCATACTTTATTAGCCAAGTATGTTTTGCAACATATACGAGGAATTTAATTTGCCATACAGTCATACCAATAACCATATAACAATAACAATTACAGCACGGAAACAGGCCATCTCGGCCCTACAAGTCCGTGCCGAACAACTTTTTTCCCTTAGTCCCACCTGCCTGCACTCATACCATAACCCTCCATTCCCTTCTCATCCATATGCCTATCCAGTTAATTTTTAAATGATACCAACGAACCTGCCTCCACCACTTCCACTGGAAGCTCATTCCACACCGCTACCACTCTCTGAGTAAAGAAGATCCCCCTCATGTTACCCCTAAACTTCTGTCCCTTAATTCTGAAGTCATGTCCTCTCGTTTGAATCTTCCCTATTCTCAAAGGGAAAAGCTTGTCCACATCAACTCTGTCTATCCCTCTCATCATTTTAAAGACCTCTATCAAGTCCCCCCTTAACCTTCTGCGCTCCAGAGAATAAAGACCTAATTTATTCAACCTATCTCTGTAACTTAGTTGTTGAAACCCAGGCAACGTTCTAGTAAATCTCCTCTGTACTCTCTCTATTTTGTTGACATCCTTCCTATAATTGGGCAACCAAAATTGTACACCATACTCCAGATTTGGTCTCACCAATGCCTTGTACAATTTTAACATTACATCCCAGCTTCTATACTCAATGCTCTGATTTATAAAGGCTAGCATACCAAAAGCTTTCTTTACCACCCTATCTATATGAGATTCCACCTTCAAGGAACTATGCACGGTTATTCCCAGATCCCTCTGTTCAACTGTATTCTTCAATTCCCTACCGTTTACCATGTACGTCCTAGTTTGATTTGTCCTGCCAAGGTGTAGCACCTCACATTTATCATCATTAAACTCCATCTGCCATCTTTCAGCCCATTCTTCCAAATGGCCTAAATCATTCTGTAGACTTTGGAAATCCTCTTCATTATCCACAACACCCCCTATCTTGGTATGCAGGTCATCTGCATACTTACTAATCCAATTTATCACCCCTTCATCCAGATCATTGATGTACATGACAAACAACAAAGGACCCAACACAGATCCCTGAGGCACCCCACTAGTCACCTGCCTCCAACCCGACAAACAGCCATCCACCATTACCCTCTGGCTTCTCCCATTCAGCCACTGTTGAATCCATCTTGCTATTCCGGCATTTATACCCAACAGTTTAACCTTCTTAACCAACCTTCCATGAGGAACCTTGTCAAAGGCCTACTAAAGTCCATATAGACAACATCCACTGCTTTACCCTCGTCAATTTCCCTAGTAACCTCTTCAAAAAATTCAAGAAGATTAGTCAAACATGACCTTCCAGGCACAAATCCATGTTGACTGTTCCTAATCAGACCCTGTTTATCCAGATGCTTATATATATTATCTCTAAGTATCTTTTCCATTAATTTGCCCACCAGTGAAGTCAAACTAACAGGTCTATAATTACTAGGTTTACTCTTAGAACCCTTTTTAAACAATGGAACAACATGCGCAGTTCGCCAATCCTCGGGGACTATTCCCAATAAAAAGCAACAGAACACACAAAATACATTTAACATAAACATCCACCACCGTGACTCCTCCACATTCCTCACAGTTGATCCCAGGCACTAAAACCAAACAACAGATAGCACCAGAAGACCACCTGCCATATATTACCTAGAAAGCCCTAAACCGCCTCCGCACTGGAGTGGGACGTTGCGGACTTAACCTGAAGAAGTGAGGCTTGTTGGATTCTGACAAGTGCAACTGTGGAGAGGTACAGACAATGGCCCACCTACTGACTTGCGGCGGAGAGGCATGCACTGCGGACAATCTCCGCAGAGGCACAGATGTGGCACTGGCTGTGGCAAAACAATGGTAGAACGCCGTCTGACACATGAGCGAACTGTGATGGAAGACGGAAAAAAAGTTCAACTCTTCTTTGGGCCTAAGACACCACCAGAAGAGTTTCTGTGACAATTTCTTGGGGATGAGATGATCAGCCTTGAACAGCCCACCAATATCTTCCATTATGATAGGAATAGGTTCAGCCAATGCAGTGTTCCCCATTATTCCCATTGGCTTCAGTTTTGGATTCATGATTCCTTCCACATGTCAACTGTTGCCCTGATATAAAACACTGGAATTCAGTTTTTTTCCATGTTCAGACACAGGTTGCAAAGAAGTCTGGAATTAAATAGATCTGCCGTGGACTCAAATACTTCATTGCCTTGCTGAAGATTGACGGTAGATTAGCAATGTATTTGATTGGATTTGGTCAACACAAAATCCCTATGTATTGTTCCACATTAATTGCAACATTGAGGCTAAGAGAATTGCAGAGAATTGTGGACGCAGCCCAGACCATCACACAAACCAACTTCCCTTCTATTGACTCAATTTATACCTCATGCTGCCTCGGCAAGGCCAGCAGCATAACCAAGGATGAGTCGCACCGTGGCCACTCCCTCTTCTCCCCACTCCCATTGGCCAAAAGGTATGGAGGTGGGAAAATACACTCCTCCAGATTCAGGGACAGTTATTTTTCCAGCTGTTATCAGGCAACTAAACAAATAGAGAGCAGTCCTGAACTGCCATCTACCACATTGGAGACCCTCGGACTATCTTTGATTCGACAGCACTGGCTTTAACTTGCACTATTCATGTTATTCCCTTTATCATGTCTTGGTACATTGTAAATGGCTCAATTGAAATTATGTATTGCATCCTCGCTGACTGGTTAGCATGCAACAAAAAATTTCCCTGTACCTCGGTACACGTAACATAAACATAACTAAACTAAAGAGCGCCGCGCTCTCTGGAGATAAATAGTACGGCAAGACTGTTATTGGGGCTTCTGCAGTATGTGATGTAATCAGCAATTTTTTTATACAGCAATTATCAAATAAACTATTGAAGATTGGACAGGACAGCAGGCTGCTGAGATGGATCAGCCACTTCACCATCACTGGATTAATATGGCTATAAACATGAACGGTTCAACGTTATCTGACCACCAGTAACAACTTCCCATCCATACCCCTTTCTGCAGAGATCGCCCCCCACCAAATCCTTGGTTCACTCATCCCTTCCCACCCAAACTAACCTTCCCCAGGTACTTTCCCCTGCAACCACAGAAGACTTAACACCAGTCCCTACACCATCTCCCTCACCTCCATCCACGGACCACAGCAGTCTTTTTCAGTGAGACAGATTTCGCACAACTTCTATCCTTGTCTAACATTGTTTTTCTCTCTTCATCTCTGGCCTTTATCCAACCATCAGTCAATCGAAAAAACTTTCACCTGTATCACCTATCCCTCGGTGACCTCTGACCCTACCTCACTTCCAGATTTCCCGCCTTGCCCCCAACACAATCAGTGAGACAAACAGCCTGTTGTCGGTCCATGTTCTCCAGCGATGCTGCCTGACCCACTGCGTTATGCCGACACTTTGTGCCTTTTGTTTGGATGCTAACACTAATTTTGCTTTTGTCTTTATTAATAAGCTTAATTTGCATTTAGACTGGAATGTTCTTGTAAACCTCCTCCTCTTGTTACATGTTTAGTTATCAGCTGCTATCAACAACTGGATAAGGAAAGATTAGAGAACTTTGACTTTATCCCTGGGTAATGAGATCACTTAGCTCCGTCTAAGCAAACAGGCATGTTGTAACTTTATCAACTTGTGCCTTATTTGTAGGTGTTTCTCTTCTTGCTCCCTACTTGCTATTCAACCCTCCTCATTGAAGCAGGATTGGCTTGATGGTGGTAGCAGCTGGGTGAGAGATGTGCCAGGGTATGAGATTCCAGATTACAATAGAAAGCAATTCTTTTGGGTCAAATGTCCCATGGAATATCAGGGATGTCCAGTTTAGAGCTTCTAAATTTGTTCGACATCTACTCCATTTAGCAACTGATAGTCTCAAACAACTGCGCCTCAGTGTGGGAATGAAACTCCATCTCCATAAGGTTTGTGTAATGGCCACCCCCACCTGAATCATGTTTGAGAGGTAAACTGATGAGAACAAGGGCAGAGAGATTTTCTCTCATGATCTTGCATCTCCTGCTACGAGTATCAGCATTGTAGCTTTGTCCTACAGCACAGATATATCGGCAGTAATAGTGCCACTGAGCTACTCATGCTAATGGGCATTTAGATCACTGACCAATGTTTTCTGTTGCTCTTGTGGTATTGAACATGAAGGGATGGTGATAAGTGGTCATTATAAAGATGTTTCCTTGTCCATGTTTGGTGTGATCCCATTGATCCACATTCAATGTCGAGGACTTTGTGTCATCACCTCCGGCTGTACCATATAGGAGACCGTGATGTAAGAACTCTGGTGTTGACTGTAAGGTATAATTGTGTGAGGATGTTTCTAATAGGCAATTGCTTGGCCTGACTGTGGAAAGGCACTTATTATTTATGTTCTCTTGGGTTGCACGGAGGTGTAGCAGGAAACTTGCTGCCTGACAGCACCAGAGGCCCGGGTTCGACTGACTACTGGTGCTGTATGTACGGAGTTTGTACTTTGTCCCCGTGACCGCGTAGGTTTTCTCCGTGTACTCCAGTTTCCTCCTACACTCCAATGACTTACAGGTTTGTAGGTTAATTGGCTTCGGTAAAAATTGTAAGTTGTCCCTAGCGTGTGGGATAATGTTAGTGTTCGGCGGGGACTCAGTGGGCCAAGAGGCCTGTTTCTGTGCTGTATCTCTCAAATCTAAACAGAAGTCCTCAGAAGTTTGTGAGGAGGACCTTACAGGACTGACCGAGCACACAGTATACACAGTGTGCGACTGGCTCTGTTACGCGAGTTGATGCTGTGCGATTAGGTTTGATTTTAGCAGATTTTATGCCATCGGGATGACTCACTGGTTAGGAAAGCAGATTTTATTTCCTGAAAATACATTAGTCATCTATAGAGATGGCATGCAAACCTGGCAGCTCCATAGTTACCATTAGTAATACTGTATTAAAATAAAAATATTATTGGATTACTCGTTTAAGATTCCAGATTACAAATCTATTTACAATACAATCACCAATGATAGACACAAAATGTTGGAGTAACTCAGCGGGTCAAGCAGCATTTTTGTGGAAAATGGATAGGTAACATTTCGAGTGAAGACCATTGGGTCCTGACCTCATTTATCCATTTTCTCAGAAGATGCTGCCTGACTCGCTGAGTTACTCCAGCATTTTGTGCATATCTTTGGTGTAAACCAGCATTTGCAGCGTTCCTTTTTACTATTACAGTGAGTTTGATATAGTAATCCTAGACTACTTTACAGGGAAATGCAAGGTTGGTTGATTCATTCTCTGTAGGTCTGCACTTAGATATTTATGAATCTTACTCACCCGCTCCTCCTTCATGACCTCTAAATGTCAGCATAATAGAGATGTCAGTGGACAGTTCAAGATAATCATTAAACAATTTTCCAACATGGTTAAAATGTTCTCAAGGTGCCTAATAAGCCCATCTACAGCTATGTTGAGGAAGGAACTGCAGATGTTGGTTTAAACCGAAGATTGACACAAAAAGGTGGAGACGGGTCTGAAGAAGGGTGTCGACCCAAAATGTCATCTATTCCTTTTCTCCAGAGATGCTGTCTGACCCACAGAGTTACTCCAGCTTTTTGTGTCTATCTACAGCTTTGTTGAAGACAAATGGTGAAAGATCACCTCATGCCATCCCCACAGTTGACAAAAGGATCATGTGTGATGTAGTGGTGGCGAGTAGCAAATGGTTAACTGGGTTTCAATATCCAGTTGAATTTTGAGAGTTTACTATAATATTCATGCAATTATGTGACAGTTTAACAGGAGTTAAGTTGTGATGTCCTGATGCCATTGACCAAAGTCTCAATGTGCTTTTACACCATGCCAATTTCAATGCCTTATTCAATTCATTAACTTATCACATCTTCTCTTTTGTTAAAACTGTCATATAATTAAATTAATATCTTAAATTTAAAATGAACAATGAAAAGGGTTAAACTTAAACACCACCATTTCCTTTTCAGTACGTGAATCTGTTAATGAACTAAATACTTTATGTAATTCGGACTTTGGGAGTAACCTTCAGAGCAGTATTGTTTTGATACACAAGCGATTACACTGTCTTACTGATCTCAAGGAGATATCTTGAGATTGCAATTTGCACCTTACATCACAGGAGATATGCTGCAGGTTGGGAAACAGAAACGGAGGCAGAGAACACTGCTATTATCACAAGTATGTGCAGAGTCCAAGTCTCAGATAGGCATTTTTAAGACATATTCTGAGTGCTTGATAAGATTGCCTTCTTCAATAAAAAAGGTCAAAGAAAGTTGTGATTAAATTTGTAAAAGAATGTCAAACCAGCTGATTAAATCTGGTTTGACAGCAGGCCAGATATAGATGCCAATATGTTGACAAATTCAACGGTTTAAGACCATCTTCCCCAGGTGATCCCACTGAGCAATTCCAGAATCATTCTGGAATGATCCTAGGCTATTATGGCTAAAGGTATCAGGGGGTATGGAGAGAAGGCAGGTACAGGATACTGAGTTGGATGATCAGCCATGATCATATTGAATGGCGGTGCAGGCTCGAAGGGCTGAATAGCCTACTCCTGCACCTATTTTCTATGTTTCTGTTTCTATTATGTGAATGGTGGCCGATTAGGAAAAGGGGAGATGCGACGAGACCTGGGTGTCATGGTACGCCAGTCATTGAAAGTAGGCATGCAGGTGCAGCAGGCAGTGAAGAAAGCGAAAGGTATGTTAGCATTCATAGCAAAAGGATTTGAGTAGAGGAGCAGGGAGGTTCCACTGCAGTTGTACAGGGCCTTGGTGAGAAGCCAGGTACAGGATACCGAGTTGGATGATCAGCCATGATCATATTGAATGGCGGAGCCGGATCGAAGGGCCGAATGGCCTATTCCTGCACCTGCTTTCTGTGTTTCTATGTTTCTATTCATCTGGTTTGGTTTTGTAGCCTTTAATACCCTTAATACTTAATAACCTTTGAAACTTTCTGGTCAAATAGCAACAGTTTTTTTTAAGATCTTTGGATTTCTCTTGGTCTAGAAGTGAAAAGAACTTCCTATCACCACCCTGAATGATCTGATTTTGTAATATCCTGTTTCAAACACCACCAGATCTACCTACATAGAAACATAGAAAATAGGTGCAGGAGTAGACCATTTGGCCATTCGAGCCTGCACCATCATTCAATATGATCATGGCTGATCGTTTGTAAAGATTTTTCCAAAATCAGTACCCTGTTCCTGTTTTCTCACATACCTGTATCCCCTAATTCCTTCAGCCCCAAGAACTAAGAGCTTATGTACCTACTTACAAGACTCATGCCTACGCATCTTATCAATAGACAATAGACGCAGGAGTAGGTCCATTTGGCCCTTCGTACCAGCACCACCATTCAATGATCATGGCTGATCATCCACAATCTACACCCCATTCCTGCGTTCTCCCCATATCCCTTGACTCCGCTATCTTAAGAACTCTATCTAACTCTCTCTTGAAAGCATTCAGAGAACCGGCCTCCACCGCCCTCTGAGGCAGAGAATTCGACAGACTCACAAATCTCTGAGTGCAAAAGTATTTCCCCATCTCCGTTCTAAATGGTTTACCTCTTATTCTTAATCTTATATGTTTCAATGAGATTCCCTCTCATCCTTCTAAATTCCAGAGTATACAAGCCCAGCCACTCCATTCTATCATCATATGACTGTCCCGCCATCCCGGTAACTAACCTTGTGTACTTATGCTGCACTCCCTCAATAGCTAGAAAGTCCTCCCTCAAATTTGTAGACCAAAACTGCACACAGTACTACAGGTGTGGTCTCATTAGGGCCCAGTACAACTGCAGAAGGACCTCTTTGCTCCTATACTCAACTCCTCTTGTTATAAAGGCCAACATGCCCTTCACTTTCTTCACTGCCTGCTGTACCTGCATGCTTACTTTCAGTGACTGATGAACAAGGACCCCCAGATCCCGTTGTACTTCCCCTTTTCCCAACTTGACATCATTTAGATAATAATCTGCCTCCCTGTTTTTGCCACCAAAGTGGATAACCTCACATGTATCCACATTAAACTTCATCTGTCATGCATCTCTCCACTCACCCAACCTGTCCAAGTCACCCTGCACCCTCATAGCATCCTCCTTACAGTTCACACTGCCACCCAGCTTTGTTTCATCTGCAAATTTGGTAATGTTATTTTTAACCCCTTCATCTAAATCATTGATGTGTATTGTAAATAGCTGCGGTCCCAGCACCGACCCCACTGGTCACTGCCTGCCATTCTGAAAGGGACCTGGTAATCCCTACTCTTTGTTTCCTGTCTGCCAACCAATTTTCTATCCATGTCAGCATCCATGTGCTCTAATTTTGCCCACTAATCTCCTATGTGGGACCTTATCAAATGCTTTCTGAAAGTCCTGGTACACTACATCCACTGGCTCTCCCTTGTTCATTTTCCTAGTTACATCCTCAAAAAATTCCAGAAGCTTAGTCAAGCATGATTTCGCCTTTGTAAATCCATGCTGACTCGGACCGATCCTGCTGCTTGCTATCCAAATGTGCCGCTATTTCATCTTTTATAATTGACTCCAGCATCTTTCCCACCACCGATGTCAGGCTAACTGGCCTATAATTCCCGGTTTTCTCTCTCCCGCCTTTCTTAACAAGTGGAATAACATTAGCTACCCTCCAATCCACAGGAACTGATCCTGAATCTATAGAATATTGGAAAATGATCACGATTTCTAAAGCCACCTCCTTAAGTATAGTTTAACCCACTTAGCCCCAATTCATTCTCTGGAAAATGTTCTTTACCCTCTTCAAAGTGATGGCCAGGTAAGGATTCTGCCATTGTTTATCCATGCCCAATAAAACATGCAATAACCGTGAGACACCATAAGCCTGATGCTTTCTCTTTATGGTTTCTGTCAGAGGTGGTGTGGCTGCAACCTACCTGTCCGGGTGAGTCTGTCGAGCCTCTCAACACTGGCGGAGGAGAGGCGGCGAGCTCTGGGGCTGCTGACCGGAGTGGTTGGGTTGGAGAACTCCGAGTCCACATCGTTGTTTGCATCTTCCCTGGAGAGCAGCAGCTCCTTGGCGCATTTGTGACAGACACTGTGCTGGCAGGGCAGGATCAGTGGATGAGTGAAGAGCTCCTTGCAGGATGGGCAGATCAGCTCCCGCTCAATGTTTTTAATGGGAACCTGCAGAAAGACCAATCGACAGTGCTTCAGTGATCCAGCACATCATATTGTCAGCAAAGACCCTTCTTCAGACTGGCGTTTAGTTTTGCGATACTACACGGAAATGCTGTCTGTCTCATCTACTCCCTGCATATTAGGGGCACTTTTACAGAAGTCAATGAGCCTACAAAACCGCACATCTTTGGGATCTGGGCTGAAACCAGAGCACACAGAGGAAACACATCCGGTCATAGGGAGAATGTGCCAACTCCACAGCACCCAAGGTCGGGATCGAACCCAGGTTTCTAGTGCTGTGAGACTGCAGCCCCACTGCTAATGTCGAAGAGCTGGAGTTGGCCATTCAGCTCCTCAGTCCTGCCCCACCATTCAATATGATCACCTAGGCATGCGATTCATAGCTGAGCCAATTTCCCTATCCTCTCTACTTCCCTGAACTTTCAAAAATATATCTACCTCACCCTTAACTACCTCCAATGATCTAGACTCCACAGCCCTCCGTGGTAGAGAATTCCAGAGATTCACCACCTTTGGTGAGAAGTTCCCATCAATCCTCAGAGACCATAACATACAAGTATCCTGAGTAGTGATCCACACGCTTTGCTGAATGCAACTGGAATGAATAACTGCAGATGCAGGAAATGTTGATAAAAAAACAAGGAATGCTGGAAGCTTTCAGCAGGTGAATCAGTATATCTGGGGATAGATTGAGTCAATGTTTCAGGTCACGAACCATGGAAAAGTGAGAAAACAACTGTGTTAATTTAGGGGGGAGGGGTAGGGGCTGCAGAGACGAGGGGTTGTCCATGATATAGCGCTGATAGTTATTGTTGGAGACAGAATAAGAAAACGCAAAATAAAAAAGATAGACATTAGACAATAAACAATAGATGCAGGAGTGGGCCATTCGGCCCTTCGAGCCAGCACCGCCATTCAATGTGATCATGGCTGATCATCCCCAATCAGTACCCCATCCCTGCCTTCTTCCCAAATCCCCTGACTCCGCTATCTTTAAGAGCCCCATCTAGCTCTCTCTTGAAAGTATCCAGAACCGGCCTCCACTGCCCTCCGAGGCAGAGAATTCCAAAGAGTCACAACTCTCTGTGAGAAAAAGTGTTTCCTCGTCTCCGTTCTAAATGGCTTACCCCTTATTCTTAAACTGTGGCCCCTGGTTCTGGACTCCCCCAACATCGGGAACATGTTTCCTGCCTCTAGCGCGTCCAAACCCTTAACAATCTTATAGGTTTCAATAAGATCTCCTCTCATCCTTCTAAACTCCAGAGTGTACAAGCACAGCCGCTCCATTCTCTCAGCATATGACAGTCTCGCCATCCCGGAAATTAACCTGGTAAACCTACGCTGCACTCCCTCAATAGCAAGAATATCCTTCCACAAATTAGGGGACCAAAACTGCACACAATACTCCAGGTGTGGTCTCACTAGGGCTCTGGACAACTGCAGAAGGACCTCTTTGCTCCTATACTCGACTCCTCTTGTTATAAAGGCCAACATGCCATTCACTGCCTGCTGTACTTCCCCTTTTCCCAACGACGCCATTTAGATAGTAATCTGCCTTCCTGTTTTTGCTCCCAAAGTGGATAACCTCTTTGGTAGCAAAAACAGGAAGGCAGATTATCGCATTTGCAGAGAGAAGAAAGTTGCAGTGATTATTTAGAAATAGCTAAATTCAATATTAAGTCCCAAAGACTTGCTATTTTGGGGGTTTCTTTTGGATGTCAATGGACTACGTAGGAGACCGAAGAGAGAGGGAGAGGGAGAGAGCGAGAGAGACGTTAAGGACGGTCCTTGCAGATAGACACAAAATGCATTCCGTCTTAACCTACCTGATCTCCTGGTGGCTCAGCACTTCAACTCCCCCTCCCATTCCCAATCTGACCTTTCTGTCCTGGGCCTCCTCCATGGTCAGAGTGAGGCACAATGCAAATTGGAGGAACGGTATGGCATATTTCGCTTGGGGAGTTTACACCCCAGCGGTATGAACATTGACTTCTTTAACTTCAGATAGCCCTTGCTTTCTCTCTCCATCCCCTTCACCTTCCCAGTTCTCTCACTGGTCTTACTGTCTCCGACTACATTCTACCTTTGTCCCGCTCCCGCCCCTGACATAAGTCTGAAGAAGGGTCTCGGCCCGAAACATCGTCCATTCCTTCTCTCCAGAGATGCTGCCTCACCCGCTGAGTTACTCCAACATTTTGTGCCTACCTTCGATTTAAACGAGCATCTGCAGTTCTTTCTTACACACGGTCCTTGGAGAGATGTGTTCTGCAAAGTGGCCCGGAGCCATGGGATGAAGGGAGTGGTGGGTGGGTGGTAGGGGAGCACAGATCTCCAGCAATGTGCCACTGAGCTGGGGCGAACGTGAACAACACAACACATGTCTCACTTTGCTTCAGACCGCTTTGAAGAGGCGGCAAAGTTTCGCTGCTGACGCTTTGGTGCCTTTTAACCGACGTGGCCTGGGACTCGGCCCTCGCTGCTCATTGCTGGGCGTCAGACGTGCAAACATGGAGCAAGGCCACAGTTTAGAGGACCTCGATCTGATCAAAGACCAGACATGATCCAGAGGAACACAATGAATTGCAGATATTGGAATATTGAGCAAAGCATAAAATGCAAGAGCAACTCAGCGGGTCGGGTAGGGAATGGACAGGCGACGTTTCGGGTGGGGACCCTTCCTCAGATGGCCCATTCCCTCCCCAGATGCTGCTGGCCCGCTCAGTCCCTCCAGCACCGTGTCACTGCGCTTGACCCAGAGTTTGACCTGGAGCAAAGGTCGCCGTGGAATCCGCTAGGAAAGTTGCAAGCTTTAGTGCAAAGCCCAGCGGTTGCTAACGAGGTGGTCGGGCTGAGATTGGGGGCTCCCTTCACCAGAAGCCACGGGAGGTGCAACGTACTTGACCCTGCAACGCTGACCCTCCGCTCGGCGCTCGGACCCATTCCACAGACAGCGGCTGATTCAGGGGCATTGCCGTCTAGACATGGGCGATGGACTATAGAGAGCCCCGGGCAGAGGGTAGGGCAAGGGGCGTGAAGAGCCACGCTTCAGTCTGGTGAGTCCTGACCCGAAACATCACCCGTCCATCTCCTTCCCAGATG